>NC_081433.1:50388109-50563919 GCF_949786415.1 Peromyscus eremicus | reverse complement strand
GTCTTAAAATTTTCACAGAAGGGAATTAATTCTAGAGCCATATAACCTGAAATAAAATTATAGCTTCCTTACTATTAACTCTGAATCCTGCTTGAATCATTTAATACTTATGTGACTGTCTTTCATGTTTAAAAATCAATAGAATAGTAAAAGTACTGTTATTTAATAATATAATGGAAATAGTAGTACATCAAATATTGATGATATTTAAGATAAATTACTAGATGCAAAATACTTAGCAAGGAATGTGACACATGGGAGATGCTACAGGATACATTGTTATCAGTAGTCAACATTCAAGTCCAATGACAAGATGTGTGGCTTCCAACTAATACAGGTTTGCTCCCTTTCTAAACAAATATATCTGCAGAATGGGATGATCTTGGAATCGATGGCTGAATGTATCAGTCTATCACCTGATTTTTGTTTCCTAGTAAAGGGGGTGGGGAAAAAGAAAAGGAATATGCAGCTATCATTTTATTTTTGAGCTATGATATGATACTTCCTATTCAACTGCAGATCTGACCCAAGGAGTGCTGGGTACTTCTTTGTAGAGAGTAGCCAAGACTTACCAGAAAGAACTAAACAGAGAGTAGCTTGAAAATTTAGGGATTACTATGAGTTAACCAAAAATTGAGGTAACTCTAAAGTCCATAAAAGATGTATAAAATTTAAACTCTCAAAACAGATAAACAGGGGCTGAAGAAATGGCTCAGAGGTTAAGAACACTGGCTGCTCTTCCAGAGGTCCTGAGTTCAATTCACAGCAACTACATGTTGGCTCACAACCATCTATAATGAGATCTGGTGCCCTCTTCTGCTGTGCAGGCAGAACACTGTTGCTGTGGGATAATGCTTTTGTATACTAGTTTAATAAAACACTGATTGGCCAGTAGCCAGGCAGGAAGTATAAGCAGGATAAGCAGACAAAGAGAATTCTGGGAAGAGGAAGGCTGAGGCAGGAGACATCAGCCTGCCATGCAAGGAGCAGCATGTAATGGAACACAGGTAAAGCCATGGAAAACATGGCGACATACAGATTAACAGAAATGGGCTGAGTTTAAATGCAAGAGCTAGTCAGTAGTAAGCCTGACCTAATGGCTAAGCACTTTTAATTAAATATAATTCTCTGTGTGTTTACTTGGGTCTGAGCTGCTGCTGACTGGGCAGGACACAGGAAAACTTTCAGCTACAAATGGTGTCCAACATGGGGCTCAAACCCACAACCCTGAGATTAAGAGTCTCATGCTCTACTGACTGAGCTACACACTGTACACATAATAAATAAATAAATCTTAATAAAAACAGATAAACATTCTGTCCAAAATAGAACCTAATCCTTACTCAGTAAGATGTTGAGGGTTGCTTATGGTAGCTGAAAGGGCTAAAAAAGGACATCGGATCATGACAAGGAGATGCTCCCAGATTTCTGCTCCAATTTCTCCACCAAGACAATGTACCTATAAGAGAAAAGAAGGTTTTCAATTGGCAGGTTAGCTTTAAGAATGGAAAATTAAAATAATATATGGAATCTTAAGTTGGTCATAAGTATTTCCCATAACCTTTAATGAACCATGCGAAGTTTAAAGAAGTGCTAGAAAAATCCAGACGTAGGACATTTTGGCACATGAAATTTCCTTAATATTTTTAACCAACCCATCTTTGATTCCTTTTTATTTTGCTTTCAAAACTTTCTTCCAGGCCTACGTATTTCTTGCCATGTCTATTGACAATCAAAGTACCACCACATCTCAGTCACAATATAGTACCTTTGTGACTATTGCCCTAATTGTACACCTACATTCTTGACATCACAGGCAAAATGATATGCTTCAAAGAGAAGCCATATCCAGTCATGTCACTAGTTAATGTTTCTCCATTTGTTGTGGGACAAATTTAAGCATTCAAAGGGTTATACAATGATTGGCATATTTGGCCCACTCCTACTATTCCAGCATCATCTGAAGTCACTCATTCCTAGTCTTCCTGCGACCCCAGACACATCAGCCATTTCTTGGTTTCTCAGCATACATTTGACACCCCAGAACTTTCACATTGCTATCTCCATGTATAAAATAGTCTTATCAATAAAGTAAGAGGCCAACAAATATAACCACAGCCTCTTAATCTGTGAAGTTCATCTTGGTGTCACTAGTTTAAAAAGATTTTGCCGACCATCCATCCATTCCAGAGTGGTCCTCCAGCCTGCCTTCTGTCATGGTTGCAATTGTGATTGACACTCCTGGTCTTCACAGTAGCACTACTGGCAGCTTGCAAACATCTGTATTCCCTGGTTTAACTTATCTTTCTCACTTAATCTTTATCTTCAAATCTGGATGATTCTAGCATTGGCACAGGAAGGCACTTCTCAAATGAAGCCGAGTAAATGAATGAACGACCAAACTCAATTAGACAGACAAAAGGTTTTATTTTTTTGACTGTGGTCTTAAATAAACAAGTTAAGTTTGACACTTGGAAACAAACTTTAAAAGACTTTTTTTTTCCAAGCAGTTTTACATATACGTGTAGAAAGGCTTATGTACATATTTTCTACTGCCTGTTTGACTTTGTCTTGGTCAGATGACATACCATTCTGCTAAATATTAACTTTAAGCTTTGCAATATTTAGCAGTTTTCCTCGACTCTGACAGAATATACAGTAGCCTTCAAAGCCTTTAGGGGTTGCCTTCATATAAAACTGGAAGATCTGAAGTGTCCAATATTACATCATTGCCGAGTTTGGAATCCAAGCTACAACTAGGTGTTCTAGATCCTCTTGTTATTTTAATATTTTAAAGTTTTATACATATGGGTGTTTGATCTACATGTATGTATGGCCTTGTATTATTTAAATAAAACTATCCAAAGTCCCCAGGACACAAATATGTAGGTTAACTAAAAATAAACATAACAAGTCAGTATCAAAATATAAAAGCACAGCTTGTTTGGTAATTTCAAGTTTACAACAGAAAGGAAGGGGCTGGGAATTTGGGTCAGTGGTAGACCACTTCAGAGACCTGGATTTAGTCTCTGGGACTACAAACTATTTATTATTGTTATTATTATTATTATTATTATTATTATTATTATTACTGAAATGAAGCAAAGATTAGCTAAATATAGGCTTCATTTTTTCTTCTCAGTTTAAAATCCAGAAATAAAAAAAAGTATTTTCCTAGGATGCTCTAGGTCTCTGTGAATAAGTATACTCAATGGTGTTGCCATATAACTTCAATCTGTAACTTCGATTAGAACTTCTACATCTACACTGGTTTTCACCCCCCCACCCACCTCCACCTACCCATCCCCCCACCCCCTCCACCCCCACTCCCACCCCCTCTCTGCCCAGAGAAAAACTGATGAATAAGTACTACTTCAACAGGATTCCCTTGTTCTCTGAATCTCTAGCTCTGACCAACTTCTGATCTGTGGTTACCGACTGAGTGAGCTGAGATCGGTTTTCTGTTGGCCCCCTCCCAGGTTGCCCGATCCAGCTGTGTACCTCAGCTAAGGTAAACTCCTCTCTTTTGGAACCTGAAGCAAATACTTCCTTCCCTTGTTCCTTTAGGTCTAACAATAAGTTCCTCACTCTGGATTTCCTCACAAATGTTTTTTTAAAAACATCCTTTTAAAACCGTATTTTGAATGGGCTATTTGTTTTCCTTAAGGATCATTGATAGGTGGGCAGTGGTGGTGCACGCCTTTAATCCCAGCACTCGGGAGGCAGAGGCAAGTGGATCTCTTGAGTTCAAGGCCAGCCTGACCTATAGACTAAATTCCAGGATAGCCAGGACTGTTTCACAAAAAAAAAAAAAAAAAAAAAAAAAAAAAAAAAAAAAAAAAAAAGTCTTGAAAAAAACAAAAAACAAAACAAAACAAAAATATTATAGTCCTGACAGGATATATCCTCAGCTGCAGCCAATAAGAGCACCCACCATGTGTATTCTCTACCTTTCCTTATAAAAGGTGGACCTTGCCCACCTACCATCTCTTTCTCTTTCTTTTCTTTTGCTCTGATCCCCAGGGACTAGTCTCGGTCGCTTCTCTCCCTTCCCCTCAATAAACCTCCCATGTGGGCCCTGTTGTATGGTGTGACTCCTTCTCACTGTTTTTAAAATACAACAGTCATAACGGACAGAATTGTTTGTATCATCAGCATCACTTGGTGGAACATAAAAGAACTTTTGCTTTGAAGACCAGACTTGATTTTGGATTTCTATCAAGGGAAACTTGTGTCATGAGTTTAATTTTGTTTCCTCCACTACAGCATCCCCAATGAAGACTGGTTTCTCATGCATGTAGAACTCTCACCCATATACACTATTGAGTCACAGCAGAAGAAGCGAGCCAAAAGGGTAATTCAACTGCGGAAAATGTTCTGAAGGAAATTGCCTCCAAAACTGAACTCCATCCAAGGGGCAGATGTCCCAAAGCAGCAAAAGTATTTAAGAACACTGGGAACTTAGCCTGAGAAGCAAAATCAAACCTACCTCATCAAATATAACATATCTGATCTTCTTCACCCAGTTTTGGCGATGAGGAGCAAGTAGCAGAATTTCAAAGCAGGTAGGCACAGTAATAAGCACCTAAAAACAACAGTATCATGTGAAGTAACACTTAGAATGTGCATAGTTATAAAACTACATGAGGTAAAGCTTATGAGTCCTGAATGTATCTTCTAATAGTAGAAATCCGATACTACTTCTAAGAATTAGACTCATTACACTTGTGATGTATTAGTTTAAACCACATGAAACTTCAATTTATTAAACAAAATAGTAAAATATCAAATTTGAAGTGCAGATTCTTGTTTCTGAGCCTTCCAACTGTGTCTAGCCCTAAATGAGACACCAATATTAACCTCTTTCCCAGCCCCTTCAGGAAACAGTCAGTAAAGGAGATGGAAAGAATGAGAGAGCCAGGGGAAGGGGTAGAGTATTGTGGACTGCCGTCTTCTGCACAAATCATGGCAGTTCCACTCATGAACTCACAGCAACTGTGGTTATCTGTACAAGACCTGCAGAAAATCAAACCAGTTGAAATTCCAGCATGAATAAGGAAGCATCTCACAAGGCCACACCCCCACAGAGGAGTTATTGCCACTTAGTGGCCACTGGGAAAGGAACATGACACTGGGAGAGGTGTGGTGAAGGGAGAAAAGAGAGGTAGAAAGAGAAAATGAGGGTGGGTGGATATGATCATAATGCACCTTAAAATGTATAAATTCTCAAAGAATAAATAAAAATGTTATAACTAAATAAATATTTTAGAAAGAAAAATCAAAGTCATTAATTTTAACTATTTTGATTCTTTCAAATCTAACAGTAACAGAGAATTTGTGTTGGAAAATGTTACTATGAAAGGCAATCCAGACAGCACACTGCCAATTCTACAATATCATGCTCTACAAGCATGTTTTGTTTTTCATTTTATCCTAATTATTGATCTGAAAATTCAATAAGAAAGAAAACCATAAATTCATTAACACTACAACACATTCATTAACTACAACACAACTTTTTTTTAACTAAAATAAGTATCTTTAACAAGAGAAAGTAGTTATGATAATACGTTGCTGTCCACTAAGTTTTGGTAGCTTGTAAAGATCTGTGGATCATTTTGAATCCCATTGTAAAGCAACAGGATGAATGAGCTATAAACTAAAAGTTTAAATCAAAACAAAAGCATCTTTAGAGAAAATGAGTTCTATTTTTCACATTCTTTAGAATTTAACAAATTTCTATTTTCTCTGAAGCAGTTTTGTCCTTCAAAAATTCAAGGAAATTATTTCCACAGGCCTTGTAAAGATGTTTGATTTCTAGTCAAAAGGATATAACAATGTTATATAACTTGATATCAAATTTATTAAATAGTATGTCCAACCTGGCAGTTCAGGGCATCATGACGATAATCCCTAGTAAAAACACCACACAGAGCTTCACCAGCTGGCAGAATTTTGGTGTAACGATTTTGAACAGTTGCTGCCACTTGATTAACAAGAGCCTGGTTGACAGGAAAACAGATGTATTAGCTACATAATAAAGTGTACATCAGCAAAATTTAATGGAATTATGGAGATATCCAAAACTGTTCTGCCATGAATGCAGAAAACTTGACAAACCCTTTCCTCTACCTACACTACACTGAAAAGCTCTCCCTTTAAGCTGTTGGACTAAATATCTGAACTTCTTTGATTACTGATTTCAGAAAGTATCAGAAAGTAAAATGGCAAATGTGTCCTTTACAGCAGAAAAATTAACATGCATAGCACAATTGAATGATCACCACTTCCAATCAGAGTCTATCGCAGAAACAGCACAAATAGATTAGTATCTCATATTTCAGAACCTTCCCCAGATGTCAGAAGCTTGACTACATGCACAAATCTGTATAGCCTCCTTAGGATCAAGCAGACAGCATGGCCAGTGGAATCCATAAACCTTAAAACATCTGTTACATGCTTTATACTCCCAAATGTACACACCATATAGATGAAAGTGTAAAATTTATTATATATCCATAAATATATTTAAAAGTGATATTCCAGTGACAGTGACATTAATGTATCTGAACACACAATCCCCTGGTGCCAGCTAGTTTTATGTTAATTTGACCCAAGCTTGTGTCCTCATTTGGGCATAGGAAACCCTGGGTTAATCATCCTGCCTGCTATAACAAAACAGGATGAGCAAGCCATGAAGGAGAGAACCAACACCCAGCACCCCTCCATGGCCTCTGCATTAATTCCTGCATCCAGGTTCCAAACAGTTTGAGTTCCTACCCTGATTCTCTCAGTGATGGACTGTGCTGTGGAAGTGTAAGCTGAAATAAAGCCTTTCCTCTGCAAGCTTCTTTTGGTTATGGTGTTTTATCACAATAGGAACAAGAAAGAAGACAACCTCCAAATGAAAATGTGGATAGTGCTAATTATACAAGAATTTTAATATTATTATTGGAATAGATAACTCTGGTCATTCATAATGTAAGATAAAAGCTTGATCCATGAATGTGTATTTCATTGTGGTTCAGAAAAATTTGATGAATTAGTAAAAAGGCGAACTCTTCCATTATGAAAAGTAGGCAAATGTATCCTCATCAAGCACTTCACGAATAAAGAAATATCAAAAGTTATGCATAATAAATCACCCAAATCACTACTCAGAGAAATACACATCTAAATATGCAAATATAAAAAATGTACAACTAAATGCCCATCTAAAAACTCTATTGCCTCTGAGTGCAGCAGAAGCTCACTGAATAACAACAGGAACCTTGAGAAAGATTTGAGATTCCATCTCACTCCAAGTAGAATATTTAAATCCAGAAAACAAGTGTTAACAGTTGGGGGAAAATATATGGAAAGAGGGGCCCTTAGTCACCATGGGAAAGGTATCAACTGGTACACTCTTTATAGAAATCATTGTTGAGGTTTCACAGAGCACTAAAAATAAAACTACCTCATGACCTAACTACATCACTCCTCCCTGGGTATATACCCAAAGATCTTCAAGTCTCACTACAGAGATACGTGCACATCCATGTTCAGATTTCCACTACTCCAATAGCTAGGAAATGGAAGCAGCCTTGACGTCCAGGAACAAATTAATAGAACATGTACAACTACACAGTTTTATTCAAATATAAACAAAAGTGAAACAATGTTGTTCACAGAAAAATGGGAAATATTATATTAAGCAAAATAACACAGACTCAGAAGACAACCACCACACGTTTTCTCTTATATTTGGATAGTAAAATTTAGTTTTTAGTATATGTATATGTATAATGTGGGTGAGAATGGGTATAGGTCATGAAACTAGAAAGGGAATTATGAGAGGAAAAATAGGTCATAAGGGGGGAAGGGAAATAAAATAATACAATATGTAGTTGATATATTGTGCACCCCAATAAATTTATCTGGGGGTCAGAGAATAGAACAGCCACTATATTTAACATAGGTTTAGGCAGTGGTAGCACACGCCTTTAATCCTAGCATTCCAGAGACAGAGATCCATGCAGATCTCTGGAGTTCATAGCCACACTGGAAACAGCCAGGCATGGTGACACACGCCTTTAATCCCAGGAAGTGATGGCAGGAAGCAGAAAGGTATATAAGGCGTGAGGAACAGGAACTAGAGCCTTGTTAAGCTTTTAGGCTTTTAGCAGCAGTTCAGCTGAGATCCATTTGGATGAGGACTCAGAGGCTTCCAGTCTGAGGAAACAGGATCGGCCGAGAAATTGGCGAGGTGAGGTTAGCTGTGGCTTGTTCTGTCTCTCTGATCTTTCAGAATTCACTCCAATACCTGGCTCCTGGGTTTGTTTTTATTAATGAGACCTTTTAAGATTTGTCTACAAGAATATTCATGACTTGAAAGCGGAATGGGGGCTACACGGGAATGAAGGGGAGCAGTGGAGGAGGATTACATCCTAGGAGAGAGTGGTGAAGGAGGGTCAAAAAAAAAAAAACTATATACAAACATTCTATTATAAAGCCCATTACTTTGAATGATCATTTTTAACTGGTGAAAATAAATAAAGGGAACTAGATCTACCACATAACCAAAGTCTAATATTTCTGAGTAAGTTCTGGAATGAAGAAAAATATTACATGCACTGGATCCCTACCTTTGTTGGTGCAACATACACAACCACGCCTTCATCGCTCTCCTTCAGCACCTTCTCCATGCAGTAGTAGGAAGCATAGGTTTTCCCAGAGGACGTTGGGGCAACAATCACTGCAGACTCATAGTTATCCACCACATCCAGGAGCTCTCGCTGCAGGGGTCAGATCATGATTTGTGTCAATCAAACAAGCCCTATGCTACCCACAGAGATCAGTCTTTTTCCATTATGATTTAATCTGAACCTCAGGGATGGAGTGCTGCAGACACACAGAAAAAATTAAAAGGAAGCTCCAATAGACTACTCATTCTCTCAAATGATGCAACTTGCTTGCTTTTGAGCAGCTGAGAGATGAGTCTCATGTGCGACAATGGAGTAAAAAAGTCTAAAAAGCGCTGCACAGAAAAGGGAGATGAAAAAGAAGACAATGAAGAGGGCAGTGAAGCAAGTGTGTGGATGGATGTATAGGTGATCAAAGTACACAACATGCATGGAGGAAAAGACCATAATGAAACATGTTCTTTTATATAATGAATTTATAATAATAATAAAGAAAAATCACTCAAAAATAATGTCAGAAAAAGGTCTTATTATTAGGAAAGCTGTTTTTAATAGTTAGGAGTACACAGTGTCTTCGAGAAATACAATTGTTGGAACCAGCCAACCCATATTTTTATGGCAGTCAGCAAATGGTTGAAGCGCAGAAATAGCAAATTCATCATTTTCCTGCTTACCCTCGATGGGCAACTATGTGGGAGGATTCTCTTTGCATCCTATAATTTTGTCCATCAAGATGATGAGTAGTCAAAAGAAAGGAAAACCTCCGTGAAGTACAGAAGACAGGAAGTACTCTAAAATCCCAGCCTGTCCACCTCGTGAATCTAGTCCTCCCCACATGCCACACTTCAGAATGAAGGGGTGTGAAAGAATTAGAAGGTGCATGAAAAGTAGGAGTAAATGTGACTGCTCTGTAGCCTACACTGAAATAAGTACTTGATCTCCTGCTCATGGAAAATCAGCATTTTGTAAAGGAACCCCAACATTAACAGCCTAGGAAAAGGTCCATGCTCCAGTTTGCATATGACTTCGTGTCCCCCAGGAATCCTGGAATCTTGTCCCCAGGGTGAAGATATTTGGAGGCATTTGGAAAGTTTAAGAAGCAGAGTATACCTAGAGGTCCATAGGTCACTATGAGTCCCAGCCTTGGGAAATGATTGTGATGAGAATCCTTTCTAAAAGGTTTGTTCTATAAAGCCTCAGCCCAACTAGCTCTCTCTGATTCTTGCTTTCACAGTGTTTTATGCTTTCTCACACAAGCTGCCCCACCATAATGTGATGCCATTCTGTTGTCAAGCTGGCACTGGAAGCCAGAGCAATGGAGCCATCCAATCTCTGGTGTGGGAACTCCAGAAATGGAAGGTAAATGAGCATCTTTACATTAAAGCTAGGCTGCCTCGCGTTTTTCATTACATTAGTGAAAAATGGCTTACAAAACATGAACTGAAAGGGACAACTAGTCAGACTAAACCTACAAAATTGCATTTTCATAAGTAAATAATGTTCATTTTGTCAGATATATATATTATATATGTATATATTTAATTGTGTGCAGAAGTAGTTACTTGCAAATTGTGTAGCTATCAATATTTATCTTATATGTGTTTAGAGAAATTTAGCTAGAGTAGTAGTGTGTGCAGTCTGTAAATCCATAAACAATTTTCCACTGTCTAAATTACCTGAATTTCTTCACGAGTATTTATATTGTTTACATATGAAATTCTATTGACAGAGAGAAAACCTGGAGCCTGGTACAGAATGAGAATAGCTAATAGCACAGACATCCTTAAGCTTTGAATCTATGTGTGTGAATCCAATACCTCACCAAGGAAATGGTCTACATAGTAAATGAAAATTTTAATTTCTTTAAATGGAAGAATTAGTCCAAATGAGACATTTTAAATAACAATGAATTTTAAGTGAAATGACTTTTAAATGAAATAACTCGATATTATGAAGTCCATGACAAATACAAATATTAACACACACACAGAGAGAGAGAGAGAGAGAGAGAGAGAGAGAGAGAGAGAGAGAGAGAGAGAGATGTAGCAATAAGAAACTCCATGATGCATACAAGATTACAACATATAAGAATTATTTTTATTCAAATTTTTACCTGCCATGTATCAGGAATAAAATCTTGGACCCTTGGGTCTGGATCTTTTCTTTCTTCTCGTATCAAATAATGACCCATATGTTGTAGTTGGAACCGAGCTGGCCCAATTCCAACAGAATATTTATTCTTTTTTCTTGTTTTTATATCATCTGCTTCATCCTGTATTGTTTTAAAAGATTATTTTGAAAGCAATTTAAGTTATAGCATCATTGAAATAATAAAAAGGTTTATGACTGAGCTTCTTCTATATGAAAACAATTTTAATCATCCTTCAAACATCATGAAGACATTATGACTTTTCTGAAATACAAACTAATCAGTAGATGTCAAGATTTTCAAATATTTACTCTAATATTTGTAGCTACAGCCTGACATATTTAAAATAAGTCAACACCATTATAGATTTGAGCTGTTTTGTTAAATTATCAGTATCAGGTTAGTTTTAAAAGTCTGCATAAATCTTCTGACATTTAGTGTGATAGCCAAGTTGTATAAAAAATTTCTAATTCTTGATTAATTCAACTTTTGGCAGTTGAATTAACTAAGATGATATTTTCTATTAAAAATATACATAAAAGAGATGACTCTTTTTGACATGCGCTTTATGTAGAGCAAATAATGGCTGAGTTAAAATAAATCTATCACAATATGTTACCTGGGTTGGATACAAAGAATTTGCTAGCTCCTCAAACCCTAAGTACATAAGACATCTGGCTATGAGCTTCCGATCTGGTTCTTGCAGAAGTTCAGAGTATTTGTCCAACAACGAATGCATTCTCTTCATCATATCAACAGCTATGCTTAAGTCTTTTGAGGTTTTACCTTGGCACAAAATATAAATAATAAAATTGTTGTAAAAGCCATCAACATTACAAATGTTTACTAATAAAGATCATTTACCTAGCCTATCAATCTTCACTACATTTATTGAAACTCACTGTCTTACTCACCATCAATGGATATTTGAGAATAGAAAGGACTAGATAAAAATCTTACAGTTCACAATTAAAATATTATTAAAATTGAAGTTTGTAGGATATTATGGTGAATTATAAAGATTGTCTCTTTTTGCCATGTCTCCTCTGTTAAAAAAATAATTGCATGATTTTAAGTATAAGACTCTAATCTTAGCAACATTAGTTTTGCCCTATTTTCCACAGAGAAATACTGGCTGTGAGCCCTGAATCCACAGTTCGCTCAGTGCAATCCATCTCTTCCAGCTACCACATCCAGACTCTGACAACCTGTTCACTTCTCTGACATCACACACACTGTTTATTTCTCCCCATTGCTAAACTCTTCATTCTCACACCTGTTTTGGTTCCACTTTTCCTTTAGTTGGTGCCCACTCTCACCTATTAAACAAGTACTACCAATCCCATATTGAGAACTATTATACAAGAGGAAGCCAAGTAAAGGAAACAGAGGTCTTACACTCCAGGAGCAGTCAGTTCACTTACACAGTATATGATATGCGATTGGTTCACACCAAGCATTAGAAACTACAGACATTATATGGGGCTGATTCCTGAGGAAGTCTTTATGGAAAGATAGTTCATGAATTGGATATGGATGGGTAAAATCTGGTTGTATGAAAAGTAAGAACAAAAGCATCTCTGGCAGTTACTAATCTTAATTTCTCTATCCACCATGTAGTTCCAAAGATTCCTTATTTATGTCTTTGTGGTACTGGGAATTCTACATACCTAGGTAAAAGTATGTGTTTCCTGGTCCTCCTTGTGGTTAAAGTGCCCTGTGACTAAATTCTGACTAAGGATATCTGAGTGTAAGATTTTGGTGGCCAGGAAAGTACACTGAAGGAGAGAGAGGGCGCTGGAGAGACAGGTCAGTGGTGAGGGTAGTTGCCACTCTTATGGAGTTGGGTTCCCAACAATGATGTCAGAAGCCTCACAATCACCTGGAACTCCAGCTTCAGAGAATCTGATGTCTTCGCCTGCATCTGTGGACACCTTACACACACACACACACACACACACACACACACACACACACAGAAAAAGTAAATAAATCTGAAGACACTTCAGTGTGCAGATGGAGAGTAAAACAGAGCTATGTAAATAACTTATAAAAGGTCACAACTCTGGGCATAGGCACTAGGATATTAAACTTCTGACCTTTCCTAGAAGTACTTAGTTCCTTAAAAGACTGTCTCTGCTTCTACCACTAACCATGAGTCCTGCCCATTTTCTCGTTGCTTGGCAGAAGAACCCGGAAATCCCAGCTGGAACTCTGCTATCTGTCTACAGCACCTACAAGCAATCTCAAATGAAATAAAGTACTATATTCTTTAAGCCACTCTAAATTCTGATCTCTGTTGGTGGTATCGAGCTGCAAATCCTGACTCAGTGTCTTAGTTGGAAAGAAAGATAAATATATGCTAAGGTAAATCATATACCTCTAACCAGTTTAGACATCTCTACCTAGGCAGTCCTACTTTATCCTTATCATCCTCTTCTATGTCTTATCTTATTTCCCTCCATGGAAATGTAAAGGAGAGTACATGGAATAACCTCGCTCACTTTGGAAGTAGTCTGTAGGGTAGGGGTGATCATTGTTGAAGTCTGTATGGTTGGTGTTGATTGTAAATTTTACAAGATCTGGAATCACCTGGAGGATGGGCCTATGAACATGCTTGTAAGGGATTATCTTTATTAGGCTAACTAATGCAAGAAAACCCATCTTAACTGTGAGTGGAATATGATGTAACCAGCTGCTTCAAACTCCTGCTACTTTGATATGCCCTCCCCAACAATCAACTGTCCCCTTGAGCTGTCAGACAGAATAAACCTTTTCTCCATTAAGTTGCCTTTGTCAAAGTATTTTATAACAACAACCAACAGGAAACTAACTTAAGAGGCAAACATAAGCACCAACTTATCCAGAAAGAAAATGTTTATACTTCGGAACTCAAAAGTGGATGACGGGTTCTTGCTCTGTGCCGCGTTGTATTGTTATTGGTTCTGCTAACAATGCTCTCTTCCTGGTCAGCAGTTAGTTTAAACCTATCTTTAATTGGTCTTACGAATGTGCTATGTCTTTGCTGTTGGCCACCTCTCTGAGATGTCATTGCTCATTGATAGAAACAGAGACAAAAATCCCTTATGGGTCCTACTATACAAATTTCTGGTTAGCAGGTGAAAAACCACCATCATCACATCACTGTGAACCCTCTAGCTCATCAAGGTAAGCCAGCAGAACCACAGACCACTCACCTTCAGCTCGGCAGTGATCCTTCCAAGCCTTCAAGCCAGCCATTAACCCAACTTTTTCAGCCTGAGCTTTCACTGAATTACTTTTACACGATTTCAAAAACTCCTCCAGCTTCTTCATCCCAGAGTTTAAGTTCCTTTTCATCTCCTTCTCAATAGAAAATGACAGGGTATTCCATTTTTCCTCTTCTTTTTGTTCTTCCCTGGCAATTAACCTCTTCTTATTCTCTCTAGCAATGATGTCAGCCTTGGTCTCCTGCCCAAATGGAAAGAAACATTTCGTGACAAGATAGAACTATTCCAGATTGACATTTCATGAGGGAAATGATATTTTTAAGTATGCACTGATGATTCTGACCACCATTGCCTACTTGAATAGTCATAAAAATATGTTTTTTTAATTAAAACTCTGTTGATTGAAAACATAATAATTCAACTTGGTGAATATAAAGACTTGCTGTAGAATCTCCTAAATATCCATGTAGTGTCAATTATAAAAGGGTAAACATAATCAATGTCAAAGAGACCTTGCAAAGATTCTTTCATGTCTCCATGCAGTGATATCTGCTATCCTCTATGGGACCACATTTCTGCTGCCTTCTCTACCAAGTCGCCTTCCAACTCCCTATGTGATCATGATGTTCCTATCATGAATCACTCTCTGAATCTCATGCCTAATAATACTGTATTGCTCCCTTGGCAAGCACCTATAAAACTACTCACCAAGGTTTACTATGCCTGTACCTACACGCACCATTCTTCCTCCCTAATCTGAGATCTTGGAGATAAAATTGCACTGAAGTTGCCTGGATTCCCTAAGCCAAAAATATTTAGTCCATAATATTGATTGAGTGAATAAGAAACAGGAGCTGAAAGCAAGGAGTGGACAGGGATCATCATATATACAAGTGGTTTGCCTTACCTAAATAAGTGTTTTCAAATGATTTAAATATAATATGGACCCTCTTTTACTGTGGTTTTACGAACTCTATTTATTTTATTTTACATGGTCAAATTAGAGGACCAATGACATGGTTCCTCAGGTAAAGGTGCTTGTCTTACAAGCCTGAAGCTCGAGTTCAGCCCCCAGAATCCATGGAAAGGTGCAAGGAGAGGACTCCACAAAGCTTTTTCAGGCTTCAATATACGTATCGTGGCAACCCCCATTGACCTCCACATATACACCATGGCACCCGCCACATATACTCATCATACAAACACAAAAAAATAAATAATCTTTAAAGGACAAATTATAGAATTATGTTGGCAAAAGAATTCAGACAAAAACTTTCCATTATTTAGGTTAGCCTTTGACAAGGCCACCTGTCACGATTCCTGTCAGCTGGATGTGCTAAGTTGTTCTCTTACAATATAGTAAAACAGTTGCCATTCAGAGAGTCTCCATGAAATAAGTGCCTTCTTCAGATCCTCAGCTTCGGAGCCCACTAAATGCTAACGAATTGCCAAACCTTTAAAATATGACCTTCACCCTTCATCAAATGAGTAAGTCCAGTTTTCAAATGTAATCTATACTTGCATGGTAATATTATCAGAAATACTAACATTTAATTCTCACATCTTAGTATTTTACTCTAGAAATAAATTGAGCTCTGATCGCCTGTATTTTATCCTCAATTATGGCCTTTGGATAGGAATTGATAGAAAAATAACAATGCCAGTAGGATAAATAATAAAATTAAGGGGAAGTAATCTGTACAGAAAGAGGAAATATACAGCTTTAATGTTGTACTTGAAAAAATGGTGACTGCAATAATTATTTAAATACTTTGAGGAAAGTGCAGAAAATCTATATAAGTCAAGCAAAGAAACCCATGTGTTTCATGTTTATTTATGCTCCATTTGTGAAAAACATTCTGATTGTTATTAGCTAATAACCTACATTTTAATATTATTGCAAAATTTGAAGCCAAGCCTTTAGTTACTTAATGCTTTATTTGCTTCTCTAAATAAGTATATGTTACTGCATAGAGAGAATCATATGCAATAATTTATATATGTTAGACTTTCTTAGTGGGTATCATAATAAATGTGATTACTCTTTGTGTTTGTTACTTTTCTGTGTAATAAAACACCATGATCAAGACAACTTATAGAAGAAAGAGTTTATTTGAGCTTATGATTCCAGAGGGATAAGAATTCATGATGGCAGTGCAGAAGCATGGCACCCGGAGTTAGAAACTGAAAGTTTGCATTTTAAACTGCAAGCAGGAATGGCAAGGCTTTAAATTCTCAAAGCCAGCCACCCGTGACACACTTCCTCCAGCAAGGCCAACCTCCTGAGCCTCCCCAAACAGTGCTGCTCACTGGGAGTCATGCATTCAAATACCTGAGACTATGGGAGACATCTCATTCAAACCACTAGACCCATATAAAAAAGGAAGCTGTCTCATGGAAAGAAACATCAATGGGATGAGCAAACATCACTTTAATAAAGAATAGCAGCAAGAGATTTTTGTTATAATAGAATTTACAGAAACTTACATGTGTCTTCGAGCCCCTGGACTTATTACAATCCTTCTTCGGCTTAACACCTTGAGTTGTGATGATCTTGGAAGAGACTGATTCTAATGAGTTCCCATAAAATCGTTGAAAGACATGATACTTCTGCAAACTTCTAAGTTGACGGGGGTCTTTTGAATGCTCTGAAAAAAGAAAAAAACTTAAAATGTAAAATGATTATGATTTCTTAGATGTACCTCTAACTCTTCCCACCATTCCAAATACAGGCACTTTCCTTTCTAGTACAGAATAGCAATTTTGTCTGATCAGTTTGACCAAAGAAGGTATCTTAAATCTCATCCATAGAATAACTTTCAACATATCGAAAAAGGTGGTAACTTTTCAAATATATATACATATATATATATATATTTGAATATAAATATATTTAAGATCTTGCCCAGGACTTCCCTTCTGAAGCACAGGTGAGTGCCCTAGCTTGCCCCCGACCCCATCCCTGGGCACCAGCCACTCCGGGGGAAGACCTGCCCAACTTGGGCCCAGGTTCTGGACCCCGGGCAGGTGCCCTTCTACCCCAACCGGGAAGGATCCCCTTCTCCAAGACCCTTGGCAGACCCTGCAGTCTCCACGCCCTGCCCCCACGCCCATCTGCCTGAGCCCCAAGCCTCTTCCTGAGACTTAGAGGCTGGCCCCCAGCTCCCATCTTGCCCAGGACTTCCCTTCTGAAGCACAGGTGAGTGCCCTAGCTTGCCCCAGACCCCATCCCTGGGCACCAGCCACTCCGGGGAAGACCTGCCCAACTTGGGCCCAGGTTCTGGACCCCGGGCAGGTGCCCTTCTACCCCAACCGGGAAGGATCCCCTTCTCCAAGACCCCTGACAGACCCTGAAGTCTCCACGCCCTGCCCCCACGCCCATCTGCCTGAGCCCTAAGCCTCTTCCTGAGACTTAGAGGCCAGCCCCCAGCTCCCATCTTCCCCCGGACTTCCCTTCTGAAGCACAGGTGAGTGCCCTAGCTTGCCCCCGACCCCATCCCTGGGCACCAGCCACTCCGGGGAAGACCTGCCCAACTTGGGCCCAGGTTCTGCTCCCCGGGCAGGTGCCCTTCTAGCCCCACTGGGAAGGATCCCCCTCTCCAAGACCCCTGGCAGACCCTGCAGTCTCCACGCCCTGCCCCCACGCCCATCTGCCTGAGCCCCAAGCCTCTGCCTGAGACTTAGAGGCTGGCCCCCAGCTCCCATCTTGCCCAGGACTTCCCTTCTGAAGCACAGGTGAGTGCCCTAGCTTGCCCCCGACCCCATCCCTGGGCACCAGCCACTCCGGGGAAGACCTGCCCAACTTGGGCCCAGGTTCTGGACCCCAGGCAGGTGCCCTTCTACCCCAACCGGGAAGGATCCCCTTCTCCAAGACCCCTGGCAGACCCTGCAGTCTCCACGCCCTGCCCCCACGCCCATCTGCCTGAGCCCTAAGCCTCTTCCTGAGACTTAGAGGCCAGCCCCCAGCTACCATCTTCCCCCGGACTTCCCTTCTGAAGCACAGGTGAGTGCCCTAGCTTGCCCCCGACCCCATCCCTGGGCACCAGCCACTCCGGGGAAGACCTGCCCAACTTGGGCCCAGGTTCTGCTCCCCGGGCAGGTGCCCTTCTAGCCCCACTGGGAAGGATCCCCCTCTCCAAGACCCCTGGCAGACCCTGCAGTCTCCACGCCCTGCCCCCACGCCCATCTGCCTGAGCCCCAAGCCTCTGCCTGAGACTTAGAGGCCAGGCCCCCCAGCTCCCATCTTGCCCAGGACTTCCCTTCTGAAGCACAGGTGAGTGCCCTAGCTTGCCCCCGACCCCATCCCTGGGCACCAGCCACTCCGGGGAAGACCTGCCCAACTTGGGCCCAGGTTCTGGACCCCGGGCAGGTGCCCTTCTACCCCAACCGGGAAGGATCCCCTTCTCCAAGACCCCTGGCAGACCCTGCAGTCTCCACGCCCTGCCCCCACGCCCATCTGCCTGAGCCCCAAGCCTCTTCCTGAGACTTAGAGGCTGGCCCCCAGCTCCCATCTTGCCCAGGACTTCCCTTCTGAAGCACAGGTGAGTGCCCTAGCTTGCCCCCGACCCCATCCCTGGGCACCAGCCACTCCGGGGAAGACCTGCCCAACTTGGGCCCAGGTTCTGGACCCCGGGCAGGTGCCCTTCTACCCCAACCGGGAAGGATCCCCTTCTCCAAGACCCCTGGCAGACCCTGCAGTCTCCACGCCCTGCCCCCACGCCCATCTGCCTGAGCCCCAAGCCTCTTCCTGAGACTTAGAGGCTGGCCCCCAGCTCCCATCTTGCCCAGGACTTCCCTTCTGAAGCACAGGTGAGTGCCCTAGCTTGCCCCCGACCCCATCCCTGGGCACCAGCCACTCCGGGGAAGACCTGCCCAACTTGGGCCCAGGTTCTGGACCCCGGGCAGGTGCCCTTCTACCCCAACCGGGAAGGATCCCCTTCTCCAAGACCCCTGGCAGACCCTGAAGTCTCCACGCCCTGCCCCCACGCCCATCTGCCTGAGCCCTAAGCCTCTTCCTGAGACTTAGAGGCCAGCCCCCAGCTCCCATCTTCCCCCGGACTTCCCTTCTGAAGCACAGGTGAGTGCCCTAGCTTGCCCCCGACCCCATCCCTGGGCACCAGCCACTCCGGGGAAGACCTGCCCAACTTGGGCCCAGGTTCTGCTCCCCGGGCAGGTGCCCTTCTAGCCCCACTGGGAAGGATCCCCCTCTCCAAGACCCCTGGCAGACCCTGCAGTCTCCACGCCCTGCCCCCACGCCCATCTGCCTGAGCCCCAAGCCTCTGCCTGAGACTTAGAGGCCAGGCCCCCCAGCTCCCATCTTGCCCAGGACTTCCCTTCTGAAGCACAGGTGAGTGCCCTAGCTTGCCCCCTACCCCATCCCTGGGCACCAGCCACTCCGGGGAAGACCTGCCCAACTTGGGCCCAGGTTCTGGACCCCGGGCAGGTGCCCTTCTACCCCAACCGGGAAGGATCTCCTTCTCCAAGACCCCTGGCAGACCCTGCAGTCTCCACGCCCTGCCCCCACGCCCATCCGCCTGAGCCCCAAGCCTCTTCTTGAGACTTAGAGGCTGGCCCCCAGCTCCCATCTTGCCGTGGATTTCCCATCTGGAGGAGAGAGAGAGAGAGAGAGAGAGAGAGAGAGAGAGAGAGAGAGAGAGAGAGAGAGAGAAGAGCACCCATCCTCCCCCGGACTTCCCTTCTGAACAAGAGCTTCCATCCTGCCCCGGACTTCCAATTTGGACAAGAGAGCTCCCATCTGGACAAGAGAGAGAGACTTCCTGAATCTGTCAGCTCTGAACCAAGTGTGCGGATAAGGCCAGGAACGAACCACAAGGAGATGGGCAGACGTCAAGGCAGAAACACATACAACAAAATGAATAGTAATACACCATCACCAGGCCCTAGCCCTCCTCCAACACCTAGACCTGAACATCAGAAATTGGAAGAAGCAGAAGAAAATAGCCTTATGAATGTCATCATGAAGAAGCTAGAGGCTCGTGTAGAGGAAAAGACAAAAAAATGTGAAGAACGCTGTAAACAACTAGAGGAAAGGGCAAACAAATTAGAAGAAATCAATAAAGTCCTGGAAGAGAACAATAAAATACTGAAAGAAAATAAATATATTTAATTCCATAGGCTATGTAACCTATGGAATTAAGTCTAGGATTTCATTCATGCAGGTCAAGGGTTCTACCACTGGCCAACAACTCCCAGCAGCTCAAATACTTCCAAAACAATTTTTCACAGTCTACTTCCAAAAGTGAATACTAAGAATGTTAGTTAATTTTATTGATTAAATATGTTCTTTGGCAATGGATGTAATGCACTCTAATTAATTACACCATCTCATTTATATCCTTTTGAACTTGTCATCTCCCCCACTTCTCTACAAGTCTTTTTCCCAAACTCATCTATTTTTTTTTTAATTCCTGACCCACTAATTTTAATCAGGTCTATGGGTTTGTCCACAGGTTTGAACAACTGCCAGTGGGGCATTATGAGCGCATCATTGGATACACAACTGACGATATTGGCCATCTCTCCTCCAGAATCCATCAGAATTAGCAATAAGGAGTACGGACCCATGAGTACCCTTCCAGGGTGCTTGGGGTGGTAGTGTTTTGTTTTAGAGACAGACTCTGAGCTTTACCTGTCGTGTGCCCTGTGAATGAGCTTCAGTAGACAAAATCAAGAAGAAAACCATCTGAGACATTCTGGTTCCTTGAAGTATTGGATAGGAAAAAAACAAGGCCCTCATCCTGGGCCACAGCCATAGATCAGAGAGTTTAACCACTATATATTAGACTTCAACAAAGAACATCCAGATTTCTTAAACACAAATCATCTTCCCTTAACACAGTGTCAAGCTCCTCTGCCTAAGACATCTACAACCTCCATATGGATAACCACCAGGAAACAAATGGAGAACTCTGTTAACATCCTTCCTGGTGTCCATCTGAATGTCTTGTTGACTGTTCTTCCCCAAAACTTCTGATTGGTATTCATAATGTGTTTTTCACTTTGAAATAAAGGGCAGAGTGAGGTCGATTTATATTGGTTTAACAGAATCAGCAAGCTCACCATTAAAATTGGCCTTTGTCCTGTCATAATCATCACTGAGGGGTCGGTGGGAATGCCAGTGCACAAGTTCATCAAACTCCTTGTACTTAACCAGTGAGGTGACGATGGGGTCATCACTGTGAGACAAAAAGAAATACAAGCATATTTCAAATTTCATGTCTCCAAATCCAACACATTTTGTAACTTTGAAAAATCATAGTTCCTTCTCCTCTTCCTGGGACACAGCACGTGTGGTGGAATGCAAAGGGCATTTTATTAGAAGCTTCAGAAGCCAGGACTATCATGTCTCCAACACTCTCAAACATTCCTTGTTCTATTAATTTAAAAATAGTGGGAGAGTGCTTTGTTCTCCAACTAAAATCATACAGATGCAATAAAGATGGTCAATGGGCAAAATGATGCAAATATATATTATGTGTAATTTACTATCATAAAAGTAGCTTGTTTCTGGAGTTTATTCAGAAAAGGCTTTTTCAAAGAATATTTAATAAATATTATCCATTCCAAACAAGTATTTATTAAAACATATGGAGGCCTTACCACTTTAGGAAAGGCAAGTCTTTCAAAATGTCTCCAGTAAATTCATCAACCAAATTACATGACATTGGAATAAAACCCAAATTTGGCATCTTCTCCTGGGAACTTTCTGTAAACAAACAAAAAAAAATATGATCAAGTTTAATGTGAAACTTTCAGAAAGGAAGACAATAAATACATTGTTTTCCAAAATTTCACATTTAAAAATATTTTATATTCACTTCAGTTATATTGTAATTCCAATCCTGCTCATAAAGTTATTTCCCTATATTAGTCTTTAGGAACATAGTAGAAAATAAATAGATAAATAATAACCAAGCAAATAGGTATATAGATTAAATAGATAGGTGGATGGGTAGCTAGATAAATGAATTGATAGATATATGTCTGTATAGATGCATTATGATGGTGAACATGACAAATTATTGATAGATGATAGAGAGATACATAATAGATGATTCCTGTGGTGCTTATGTTCAAATGTTTAATCCTTTTATTTTTGTCTACTAAGTGATAAAGTATCTAAAGATAGCAATCTGAAAGATCACATATAGAGTATCAAAATGAAATTAAAAACAGAAAAAAGCAAAGGTGATGAGATTGATATCATTACAATACTCCCTTTGAGCTCCCTTTTGATTTATATACAAGCTTATACAAAAACAAGTAGATAGATGACCAAAAAAAAGATAGATCAGATAGACAGGTGATAGAAAAATGATAAATAGGTAGATAGATTATAGATAGATGATAGATAGATAGATAGATGAGAGAGAGAGAGAGAGAGAAAGAGAGAGAGAGAGAGAGATCAGATACATCTTTTAACTGAGATAATTGGCTAATGAATACTTTTTATTTAACATATTATTCATAATTCTCCTGATGCTCTCTAGTCCTGTGTTTTCCCAGGATACCTTCTACAACAATGAGTTTAAGTGCTTTTCTCCATGTAGCCCACAGATCAAACCAGAAGCCCTGAGAATAACCCTCATCCAAAGCCATGATAGGAACTGGAGAATAATTACTCCATCTCTCTTATTCCTCACAAGAAATGTTTCCAAGATAATGTGAACCTCACTCCAAGGTTCCCAGTTCACCTTATGTCTCCCCAAGTAGAAATTTACCCATAGATAGGTTCTGCATAGTGCTCTTCATCTCCTGCCCTAATCTCACTTGAACCACTCCCTGACTGGCCCAGTAACCTCCTTACACCAGTGGAATTTGGCTCGTGGGATTCATTGTCATAGAAGACAAGAATACACACACACACACACACACACACACACACACAAACACACACACATACAAACTCACACACGCATGTATCTTAAGTTCTCAATAAATATTTCTTTTGAAACTTCCTCTAAATCATATTTCCTGAAATTCATTACAGTATTAAGGACGCTATTATGACTAAACAAATTTTTGTTTTTATGCAAATATGCATAGTACCCTCCACCCTTTGACAATTTAATAATTACATATAATTTTGCTGCACTCTGAATTTCATCGTCATTGAGAAATTTGTCACAACTAACTTTTCTTCCTTTGTATTTCATTCTGATTCCTTTGAGATGTTCTGTATTTTTCACAAGTTACAGTTTCACTTTGTGTGTCTAGGGAATGTATTTGTCCAGTTCAATACGTTCTTGCATTTCATTTACCCCATTTGAGAGCCTCAATGTGTAAAACTTGTCATCATTAATTCAGGTAAATGTTTGATCATTATATCTTCAAACATCACTCCACTCACATCAGTTCCTTCTTTCCTTCTAAGTTTCCAAATGAACCATTCATTCTTCATGTCTTTTAATGTGTGTCAGATTTTAATTGTATATTTATTTAAGGTATATACTATGCTTTAATATACTTATCTTAAGACATAGATGATAGGTAGATAATAGATAGACAGACAGATAGATAGACAAATAGATAGATGATGGATGGATGGATGGATGGATGGATGGATGGATGGATGGATGGATGGATGGATAGATGGATGTGCATAATGTTAGTTGGGCCTGGTGGTGCATCCCTGTGATATCAGCACTTGGAAGGTGGAGGCAGGATGATCAGGAACTCAAGATCATCCTCATCTACCTAGTGAGCTCAAGACTAGTCCAGACTACACAGCACCTTATCTCAAGAAGCGCACACCATGAAAACAAAAGGATACACAGAGTAAACTAGTGGTACAGTCAGGAAAAACAACATGTCCACTCTATTAAATATTTCTGTATTTCCTTGTAAGTTTTTGTGGGTGTTTTGGTGTTAAGATTACCTAAAATCATTTACTTTCCCAAATCACTAGTGTATATAATAGAATATATAATGTGATCAGTGTTAGCCCTCATAGAATACATTACCCTCATCAAGTACATCAAATCTAGATCTATTCTCTTCCATAAGCGTAAATTTGTACACTTTGACCTACATTTCCCATCCCCTAACACTGCTCCCTCAATAACTACCTGTTTACTTTGCTCTACTTCTATGTATTTTTTAAGATTGTGCATGTAAATGGTATCACACAGTAGTATTCTTTCTGTAACCAGCTTAAGTCATTTCTCATAATGATATTTTTTTTTTTTGGTTTTTCGAGACAGGGTTTCTCTGTGTAGCTTTGCGCCTTTCCTGGAACTCACTTGGTAGCCCAGGCTGGCCTCAAACTCACAGAGATCCGCCTGGCTCTGCCTCCCAAGTGCTGGGATTAAAGGCGTGTGCCACCACCGCCTGGCTTCATAATGATATTTTTAACCTGTTTCATTTTCTTATGTTGGAAACTGAGCCCATGGCCTCATACATGGTTGGACACACTAAAAGTGAGGAATGTCTCCAACCCTAAGTGTGACTTTTTTTCTATTTATTTATGCTGCTCAAACTCCCCCATTATTAATATCCAATCAGCTTTTAAACCCACTCAGTATTTTGATTTCTACAAGTTTGCTTATAGGAATGAATATTGGCTTAGAGTTTCTATTAGTTTTCTCATTTCTAATTTTATATTTAATCTCTCTTAAATGTTTTCAAATTATATTCAGAAGGTATATAATAGCTTGATGACTTAAAAAAAATACAGAAGTTATCAGTTCTAAGTCCACAGCTAATTGTATTCTTAGTTATTCCTCAGCTCTTTCATAAATTCTATCAACATCCATCTTTGACACATAATCCTATAAAACAAATGTTTGTGATTTGTTCCTCATAATAATTTGCCAGATCTCTCCGATCATTTTCATTTACAGGATTAGAGTGGCCTTGTGACCTCAGCTTAAATTCCAAATTCTCAATAGCCATCTAGCATTTTCCAGAACCAGTGTGACTCCTTTGTTACTTCTGTTCATTAAAAGGCAGGTCTAGAGGGAGCTAATCTTTGGGGTTTTCTATGGACCTAGTCTTCATGAAGACTGTCTGTTCTACCACTTCCTGGTTCTGGCCTCATCTCCTGTATCTGTCACCAGAGACACTCTGCATATCTGTAGCATAGAGAAGGCAAATAGAGTGATCTGGGCAAAGGCTTTCTAAAGGGGCTGTTGTCTCCTTTTTATTCTTTGGCATATCATAGTCTGCCCAACATATGCCTACTGATTGTTTTGTTACTGTATAAGACAGATGCTGATTATGGTGCCATGCCAGTCTATGCTGGCTTAGATGGTTCTCAGCTGCTCTGGTTAGAAGCTCTTGCAGGCTTCTCCCATTCTACTGTTTGGAGAGGAACTATCATTCTGTAATAGAATACTGAAATTTTCAGTTGACAGAGGTCACATTGCTAGAAATAGAATTCACACCCATTTGTTTCTGATTTTTTAAATTGGCAATATTAATTATAAACTACATACAAATGGTCAATATTAGTCAAAGCACACCACCACATAGACATGACAATTATTTAAACACACAAATGCTAGAAAATTATTTCTACTTGGAGTTTTCAAACATTTTTTCCCTCAATTTAAGTTAGGAATAAATTACCTTTAATTGGCGATGGGGTCTTTTTAAGAAAATGACATTTTGTTGTTCTCAAAGGAAATGGTTTCCCCACATCAAAGTTTCTGACCAACTTCGACACAGTGTCCCAGAGATGTACATATTCCTTCATGATGACATCTCCTACATCCAAATCCAGGCCTGGATCATAATTAAAAATACTCTGTATTAAGAAGCATCGACAAATGCATAGAAACACACAACTTCACTAAAGTCACTAGGTTCTGAAATATGAGGCAAGCTGTGGGATTTTCAGTGGGCTTCTCACTGAATGTAAATGAAAATGATCATGGCTGTGGACAATGCCATGACACGTCTTAAAATTGATCATGCTTTTCTGTTTGACAACATAATATTAAAAATTAATGTCTTTACTAATGATAACCAACAGTGGAGATTTAATTAAGGTAATAAAAATATTATACCACATATAACTTTGTAACCGTTAACACTGAATAAAACTAAAATAAAGATTAAGGAAGAATTGTTGTTTTATAAGTAACTAATTTATCCCAATGCCTGCAATATGAAGAGACCAAATCTTGATGTCAAAGACATTTCAATACTACTCAATTAAGCACTCAATCAAAATGTGTTTTCTGTTCCTTTGACTATAAAAACACAAGAAAAGTTATTCTAACAAAAAAAACAAATTACACAAAGAAAGTATAGAGATTATCTCTTGGAAAAACTTAAAAATCTCTAAATATCTATCAACAATGAATATTTCTATTCATGAGAGCAATTTTATAAATATGTACCATGCATGAAAACTAACTGTTCTGAAATGTCATAAACTCATGCTTTTAGCAAAAATACGCATGGAGTAATATTAAGCTGAAAAATATTTTGAATTACTGTATTCATCCTAGTTGCCATAAATAAAAATCATAAACAAAGACTGGGAAACTGGAAAATAATTATTATTTAAACAAAAGACATTTAAGAAATGGTTTTGAAGTTTAAAATTCTTCATGAGCTTTCTTTCTAAAGGAAGGTGATGTGCATTATATAGTAAGTTGATACCTTCTGCATTTTCATTTTCATAGTAAAAAGCAATATTCTTCAACAAAGGCTTATCACTTAAATCAGAAAGGTGAAGGAAATTCAGACTCTCAAATTCAAACATATGTACATTGCTTAGGATGAAATACTCGCACCATTTTTTCTGAAAATAAAAAATAAAAAAAAAAGTTATTGACAGCTTTCCTGTCCACAGTAATACATGGAACTACTCCATATACATCTACAATCCAAATGAAAGGCAAACGGCAGGACTGTCCCCATTCTCATTAGCATGTAAACCCATTTATTTGAATATGGATTATGTTGTCCCTTAAAAACTGAAGCATGCCAGGCGGTGGTGGTGCACGCCTTTAATCCCAGCACTCGGGAGGCAGAGCCAGGCGGATCTCTGTGAGTTCGAGGCCAGCCTGGACTACCAAGTGAGTTCCAGGAAAAGCGCAAAGCCACACAGAGAAACCCTGTCTCGAAAAACCAAAAAAAAAAAAAAAAAAAACAAAACAAAAAACAAAAAAAAAACCTGAAGCATTAACATAAAATAAAAACCTGACTCAAGAATGAATTTAAACTGAATGTCATCCTAGCACTTGGGAGGCTACGGCAAGAGATGGCTGAGAGTTTGAGACCAGTCTCTGTTACACAGTCAGTCTCAAACCAACCTGAGTTACACAGTGAGAACTTGTCTCAAAAAAAATCTTGTTTTCATGAGTTAAAGAAATATCTATAATTACTATTGATAGTTTCCTCTCATTGTGATTCGAAATCTCAAAAACTACGTATTTCTTCAGCTTTTGAATATGCCTCTGTTCTTTATTTAGGTTTCCTGGTTTACTTTCGAGTTGCCAAGTGTTGGACTATTAAGGGTTCTAGAAACAACAAAATGTTTCCCATCCACCTGAGCTGTTAGTTCTCCACCAACTTAAGGCTATGCAGGGATGCTCCATCTTAACACTGGCAGAATGTCTGCACTAACAGCACTTACTTCTGGCCATGGTAGACATGAGTCTTCTTCAATGGTATGGTTTACAGTGCTAAAGTGAGAGCCTCCTGTGGGAGGTTTCTTCATCCATTCTCCCTTGGTGTTAAAATCTAATGCTTCCCAATGAAATGAGGGAAATGAAGCTGCTGTTCATGATCAGCTAGAATTTCCAGGTATATCCTGCCAGGCCATCTTATAATGTCATCAAACATTGAACAACTTTTTTTAATGTCTTTTAACCTTCCTTGTGTATTTAAAAAAAAAAAGTCCAAAGTTCCTCACTAATAATAGTTATATATCGAAGGCATCCTGTAGTGGGTAGCCATTCCAGCTTTGGTCTGGAAGTTCCAACCCCCATTGAAGCTTCAGTAACTATCACGCCTACAAGGCAAGACTAAGGGAGGGCCCTGAAGACCCACCGAGGGCTCTTGTTGCCTGGACCTGGACGCAAGAGGTAGACGAAGGGGAGTTCTCCAGAGAACACCTCCAGATTGCCCTGCGTCTTTTCCAGAACCTGCCACCTACCTATCCCTTCATTTGTAAGTTACCCACTAAATAAATCTTCCTTTTAACTACATGGAGTGGCCTTAATAATTTCACCAATAGCATCCATACAAGTCTGTTTCACACCTACTGTGTCATGCCAGCTCCCATTTGAGTTCCAGGGCTTCAACTACATAAAGTGACAAAAAAAAAATTAATAGAACTGAGGAATAAATTTTATAGCAAAATCCAAAGCACATTCCTGGTGCCACAATGCTTATTTAAATTTCAGACATCAGTAGATTTATTATATTAACCTGAAGGGACCCATATTAAAGTGTTTAAATGAAAATGGGATCCAGAAGTGAATCTGTTAATATCCATTTCATTAATAATACATAGTCTGTTTCCCCCTGCGGGACTAACAAAGCACCTAGAGGAATGTCCTTCTATGGGGTTTAGGATACAGAATTTTCTCTCATGAATCAGTAGAACCTACACAGAGTCATCTTCGTCATGTCTAGTATTTACGGTACCACAAAACTCTTTCAAAATGCCATTATAACAGCTATGAATGTTCACAAATGCAGATATTCAATATATCCTACCACTCTTTTGTATGGATATGGGTGTAGTGAGGGTGTGTTGTCCAGGTATGTGGAGGAGTGTGCATGACTTCAGGAGACATTCCCCTGGTATATCCCACTTGATGTATGCAACAGGGGTCTCTCATTGGCCCGGACCTTGACCAAGTCAGCTAGATGGCCAATAAGTGTTCTTTCCATCTGCTTATCCTTGGGATTAAAAGTGAGTATTGCTGCACCTGACTTGATTTCAGACATGCTTCTGCATTGGAGATTAAAGTTAGGTTCTCAGGCTTGCGAGGCATGTGCTTTACCAACTGAACCATCATTCTTGTGCCCTATACCTGACCTTCAGTTTCCAACCACAGTTCACACTGTGCTAATATAGTAGAATGTATATAAGTAGTAGTAAATGTAACACGAGCACTACCAAGTAAAATTAATGTAACTTAATCACCTCTTTAGTCACACTCAAATCAATGCCCTTCATGAATTCCCTCCACATCTCCCATGCTGTACTTTGACCGGGGCATTTATGCAAATGCTGTTCCTCCATGAGTAAGAAAGGAACACTCTCCATGCAGTTCAGCTGCCTCCAGTTATGCTTAAGTCACTCTTCAGAATGCTACAGAAGACACATACTCAGAGCCTTAAGTCTAGAGTGTTCAAAAGTCACTTCCTTAGTCTCTACACCATCGATAGGTATGTTAGCTAAATAACCCCCTAATTACCCCAAATCAAGGTTTGTGTCTACACTGTGTGGTCTACATTGCAACTCAAAAACTTTTTAAAAAATAGAAGTCCCATTAGCCTGCTTAAAACCATTTAGTAGGCACCAATGAACTTATGATAAACTTAGCTACCCTGATGTACCCTTGTCTACCTGACTTGTCTCTCACCCACTACATCAGCTTCATCACTAACCCCATTACTCTATGTCCTTGATACACTGGATGGACCCCAGTTCCTTGGCCATGCTATTGTTAGGACAATCACGCATGTTTCTTCTCCTAGAATCTGGTTTCCATTCTCTCCACCCTACTAACTCCTATCTATCCTCCAGGACTTGAGTCATATAACTTCTTAAGAGAAACCTTTGCAAACTTGGCTAGATCTTTTCATTATCAGATTCTAAAATACTCTAGTTCTTCCTTCACAATAATTGTTAAAATTTAATATGTGTCTTCTCTATAAAATGAACTGTCTGAAAGAGCTGGGGTGGGATGATGAAGGATGTTTATCTCACTCCATCTCCAGGTTGGAAAAGCACATTCCTAATTCCATTGGGCATAAGACACTTTTCTTGACTGTTTATCTCAGGATCCTAAAAGAAAGTATATATGGCTAATATAAATTATACATACATATATATATTATATATATATATAGTTCATTTAAAATGAAGAGAATAAACTGAAGTATTAACGGATTCTTGCACTGATTTACACGGAAGACTCCAGAGAGATTTTTGCTTTCAGTTTTCCCAAGTTCTCCAAAATCTCTCTATCCATACATAATCTGTAATGAAAAAAATCATAAAGCTTTGCATTTATTTCCTCAGCTCTTTCTCAAAGCAGAATGTGGTGGTCACTGGGAACTTCCTTGTTAATGACAGAAAACCCTAATGCTGACAGAATTTTAAGAAGGAAAATTTTAAGAAGCTTCTCATTGGGTTGGATACATGCCATGATGCTTATTATTACTACTTAATATAATTGTTAACACTAGTCAAGTGACTGATGTAAGCAAGCTGACCTTTTGAAGACCCCCAAAATTTAACACTACCCTCTATGAATCTGTTTTGAAGGTTAATGTGGTCCATATGTTTGAAGTAGTTAAAACAAAAGTGTAAGTGAAAGGAGAGTATATTTACCATTTTAAAGACAGTCTTGAGGTCCTGAATCCAACTAGAAGTGATGAATCTTGAGCGAGCTCGCTGGGAAAGAGGTAGATGGAGTTGAAAAGCCACACTGAGGCAATGTAGCTTACAGAAGTCTTCCATGTCCTTCAGGGTTAAACAATTACCCTTTTTCTGAGGAAATTAAAGAAGGTGAGTAGAGAAGAGCTGGCTGGGAGACTACACACTCAATTTGTGGAAGCACAAACTCTGAAGCCAAGCCCTCTATGTGAGAATTCCATGTTTATACATTCTCCATTTCAGAGACAGCACTTACCCAAAAACTAGGCTGTGTTTAAACATGTCTGAGATAGAGGGGAAAGGAAGCTTCCAGCTTAGCAGACGTTGGTATACAACATGATTCAGTATTTTCAGGGACTCCAGGTTTAAGCTAATAAACCAGGTGATGAAGGGGAGGTTTCATAGGACCTTGGGTGGGTGGAGGAGCTACATGCTAAATACTCTCTTCTGTCTAAGCAACCTACTCTGAAGGCAATATTATGAACTGCCAGCATGAGGACAGCAGGGTAGCAATGTAGCTAAAAGGTGTAAGTTCACAATGACAAGAGGAATAAGTAAGTAGATATATTTAGCATTACGGGACAAGAACATCTTTGTTATTGTCAAACATTTTGACTTGTTGGGGGAGCAAGAAGACTTCATTGGGACACTTCTAAGATCCCAGGAAAGGTCTAATGGTTAGAAGTTCCAGAGAAAAAAGTTTGACTTACTATCAGAATTTAGGGATGATTTAAAACTGGATGTCTAATCATGTAGAAAGGTTTCACTGAAAATTATATTTAAGGAGATACTGCAAAGCAAAATAGATTCTTGACCTTTTCTGCAATAAAGAAACCTAAGAACAGCAGTCTCTCCCAGCTAGTCTTGCAAAGCTTTCCTGAGCATTCCATGCACTGCACACAGAAAAGCCCAAAGCACAGTAGCATGGTAGGTGGTTTCTCCTTTTACCTGCCTGTGGGTGACAGGGGCTGAATATATCCTACATGAAACACCTGTAGGTAACACACTAAATCATGGTGCAACATACTTCTCTATAACATGAATTGTAGGGATTTTCCTAGTTCTAAAGTTCATATACACGAGAGAAAATGCCAGTGTCAAGTGGGGAAAACGGTGGGTGAAAAACAATAAAACAGAGAAGCAGTCATGTATCCCAGTGTAACAACTACACCTGTTGGACTTCGCCTGTCTGCTTGGATGCTTTCTTCTCTCTGTTTCCTAAAAAACGGTGGTACATTTCCAAGGAGAGGGAGCACGAAGTGACAGAGAGGACTCGTCGGATGTCAGATCCTTCTGGCCAGAGCTGCTTAAGCAGAGATAGAGTCTCACAAGCCTGTCACAGCAGAAAATTATAACGTCAGGATAATTAGAAAACTATATTTATTCATAAGTGATCATATAGTAAGAAGTGGGTGGATATGACCATATAGAATATGGCTATTTCAGCTTAAGAAAATTATGAAAAAAATTTTGAATGATAAAAACTATTTCAAAAAACTGTTAACAAATACATGCATGAAACATAACACCTGTAAATCAACAAGGAAATACATGACTCTTTTCATACTAATTCTCCAGTGAAACTCAAATAATGAGAAAAATAGTAAAACAGCTTATATTCTTTAGTAATATAAAAATTGCATTTTTAACTTTCATGATATCAAAGTACTTTTTCATCTTTTACTACTTCAATAACAGACAGCACCAGAAATCATGGTTTGTCACTCCTTACACTCTGCTAATGAAGTTATAAACAAGCAAAGGCATATGACAACACATTTAATTGACAGTCAATATGTTGATTCTTTTCATTCAAGTTCTAGAGACCTAACCTAGAGTAACAATCCAAAATCTGCCTGAAGACATGTATGTACACCAAGGTGTTCATCACAGAATGATTTGTAAAAGCAAATCTTCAAACAATTTAAATGTTTAGCATTCAAGAAACACCATATGTCCATAAAAATATTACTTGTTAGAATTTTAGTGAAATCATAAAATATGTATGTAACAATTTTGAAAAGTAATAAAAGGGTGTGCATCTAACATACCATTAATACTGTAAAATACATGATGTCACTTAAAGGATATATTCTAAATATGTGAGTCTTGCCTCTGAGTGTTGACAATATAAGCAAGTAAGACATAATAATAAGGAAATGTATTCAGAATAATACCATCACATTCTTGAATCTAAATACTATAATTCTATTGATGAAATTTAGAGATACATTATCCTCCCACATTCCTATATTAACCAAGGCGCTGGATTACTCACAAGAAATTTTATGCTCTTTACACTATATTTTTAATTATTTTATCAATATGAATGGTTTTGCCTGCATGTATATATGCAAGAGAGTAAGATCTCTGCATCACTGAGCCAACTGTCCAGCCCTTATCTTATATTTTCTTAAAGTATATGCATATATAATTTTGTGGCTAATCCACATGACTAGAAGCAACACATATCATTGCAATCAACTTTCTGAATGTATTGGGTACTTTTATAGATACTTTGCACCAAATCTCCTCTTCTGCATCAGTTAAAAAGGAAAATAGTAGTACCAGGAAACAACAATGATGAAATGTATAAGCGAGAAATAATATATTCCATCTGGAGAATATATCCAGTTCCCTATCATGCTTGTGACACCTCAAGACTTTGTAGAGACCAAAGAGATCCTACAACCTTATGGGAAATACAAAGGACTGATATCAATAAAGAGTGAATTAGTACAATCATAAGAAATAATGAATCTGCCCTAGATATGCAAAGGCTATTTTTAAAAGTAATCTTTTAATCTGAAATTTTTAATTTTCATTTTTCTAGATTTATTCATATTACTTTAAGGTGTGAGTATATGCCTGCACATACAATTGTACCTAATATATGCTTCATGCCCATAGATGTTAGGCATCGGATCTCCTATAACTGGAGTTATGGATGGTTGTGAACCACCATGTGAGTGCTGGGATTAAATTCCAAGTCTTCTGCAAGAGCACCTAATGCTCTTAACCACCATCCCATCATTCCTGTCCAAACTTTTAAACTTTCTATTAAGTCATTCATGTGAAAAAGGAAATGCAGACTGAAGTTAAATAATTTCTTAAAAATTATAATAAAATCATTAAATATAATAATCTATGGAATACAATGAAGATTATTATCTGTATATAAAAATCTAGTGTTCAGAGAAAAACATATCAGACTAAACAATGTTTAACATCAAGAGTGAGAAAATAGAACAATTAGATGCTCTGCTCAAAAAAAATAGATAAAAAGAAACAAGAAAATCAAAAGAAAGTAAAAGATGAAATCATAAACTAAAAGAGTAGAAGTCTGTATATCTTGTTAATAGATGTATATCTTGTTAATAGTTGTAAACTCAAGCTCAAATTAGATAAACATCATTAAACAAGTAAGAGAAACCACAAGTGTATGAAATAAAAATAAGAGAGAATGACATCGAGACAGAAAAGCCTTTCAAAGGTCTACTTTAGAAACTTCTATGGAAATGAACTTGAAAGAGTGAAACTCCTAATTTCCCAGAACAAATTACAGAATTGATTCTCTTGGTATTAGTAGGCCTAAGTACACCAAGATCCATGATGTAGGTGAAATGACTAAGGAACCATCCCAACAAATAAGCACCATCTTCAACCAGAGAATTCTACCGAATTTTCAAAGACTGTATGGTCCCACTGATCTAGACAGTATTTCAGAATAATAAAAAGAAAGTGTGAATATTTTGATCTTTTCTATGAAGCACATAAGACCTTACACATACATGTAAGACAAGACAAAAACTGAAAATTATATTACAGTATCATGGATGTCAACCAAGGCAGAAATTCAACAGGAAATACAGCAAACAGAACCAACACCGTACTAAGAAAAAAGTACACCATAATGAAGTAGATGTACACCAGGCATGCAGCCTTAGAAAACGTGTGACTGTGACAGGACAACAATGAACCTAAGGGGAAGCAACAGTACTGAGGTCTACTTACACTACTGTGTTCACGGTATGAACAGGAGGAGAAGCTCGGGGTCATCTTCTTTACATCAGAGTCTAGACACATCTACATCTTAGTCCTACTTACAGGGGGAAATAGAGACATTTCTACTCAGACCAGGAACAGAGGGAAGATGGCTAGTATCTCTCCCACTCTCCACTGCTACAGTAAGCCTGTAGTCATGCCCATCAGACCAGAGAAATCCTGGAAGCTTGCTGGTCTCAAGGTAAAACACTGGGAGGGATATACAAGGTATACTCTGACCTACACACACACACACACACACACACACACACACACACACACACACATTTTTTAAAAGATAGCTCAACTAAAAAGCATTTTTTCAAGTTCTATTACCTTTCCCACCATATTATTGAATTTTAAATCTCCAAACAGAGTTGTTAAATCCAGGTCTCTATATTTTTCCAACTGTCGAATCAGGGTTTTGTAAGCAATCATAATCTCCTTCTTAAACTGCAAAACAAAGTATGATAAATTGCTATAAATAAAATTACTATTTCCCAGCTATAAAACTCAGAAATTTAAGAAATAATCATATTGCAATAGAGTCCTCAGTTTAAAATCTACACTAATGTAATTGAGGATGGTCAGCAATGTTTAGAAATCCTTGGAAGCAAGGTAATACTTGTTTATCTCATCTGGCAATTTAGCACCTTATTTTAGCAGTTTCACAAAGTTACAAATAATATAAATTCAGTGTGTTTCACTATGACACATTTCAACCAAGCACCTGAGAAGAGACCAGACTCTCCTCCCCATGGGCATATGGTGCTGGAAACAGTCATTGCCAGCAGTCTCAAGGGCATTTACTAGTCTACACATGGAGTCGTAAGATGTATTTCATTGTATTTTAAATTCTAAGTAGCCCTCAAATTGGTTAATGTAAAAAAAAAAAAAGCCTCTTTAAGGTGAATTTAATGAATTATGCATAAATTAACTTATAAATACAATTCTCCATTAAAATATTGTATGATTTCTCAGAACTCTGATTCAGAAACTGCTATGAACAGAATACTATAATCTCGGGCTGGGTAAGGTGGCACATGCCTTCAATCTCAACATCCAGAGATGCAGAGGAAAGTGTAGCTTTGTGAGTTTCATGCCAGCCTAAGATACACAGTGAGACACAGTCTACAAAAAGAAAAAATAACCACAACATAAACTCAGTATTTAATATTTGCCCCAGGTACAAAATAAAGCCGAGGCCTATTTCTTCTCACAATTGGCAGTCAGAGTTAGGAATACTTTAATGATAGGAATCCTAATAAAAGCAGAATAAACTACCCTGTCATGTCATAAGAACTATTTGCACGTATTCAGTGTGCAATGATGGGCATGATGCAATTCTCAAAGAGGGACACACGTTAACTGGTTCTAAAGCTACTTTGATGAGCTATGGAATGATATTCATATGCAGAATTCACCTTAACTAGTGAAAAATAAGCAAACTATATTTATTTATAAAGTTAGAAAACATGCTTTATGGTGAAAATTTCAACAAACTAGTTCTCAAATATACCAACATAGGTAAAAAATAATACCATCATGGAATTTGAATTCTGATTGTTTGAAAAGCCAATGAATTATTGACTGAAGCTATTCATGAAGAAGTAAATCCATCACTTTCTTTTCTTTATTGTGCTTTGCTCTGGTGCATTCTCACTAAAGGCCAACACATAATCTATCATTTGGCTAGTAGATCTCAGCAACAGAGACATACCTTTGCCTCTGATTTCACGTCTTTCTGGCCTTCATTAACTTGGATTTCACACACCACACAGTATTTGAGGACATAGGGGACAGAGTAACACTGCTTCTCATAAATTCTACATTCTTTTATATTACTCATTTGGTAGCCTTTTGAACAGGCTACATATTCAAGTATCTATTTCATCATTTTTAAATATAGACAATTCTTATGCCTGGCTCTTGCGACTTTTGTGAATATTAAATATAAATAATTCGTAAGTGTTAAGAACTATTATATGACAAGAAGTCCTTAGCAAATTACTATATGTCATTACTATTAATTTATTGTCATTATTATTAACCTATATATCATCCTACTAAATCTATAATAGTTTCTATATTGTGGGTTGAGTCAATATTGGATCAAGATAGTTATTTTTAAAGATTTATTTAATTTTTAGTTTTGTGAGTATGTATGTGTGTCTGTCTGTCTGTCTGTATATATGTATGTATCTATGTAGGTATGTGTATGTAAGTGTAGTATACACAGAGGTCAGAGATGTCAAATCCCTTTGGAGCCGGAGTTATGGGCAGTTATGAACTACCCGAGACATGGGTGCAAGAATAGTCTGCCCTCTTAGTTAACCACTGAGCCTTATCTCCTGAATTAATTTAGAAATGCTTATAAAATTTCAGAACATCATCTTTTAGATATACATTACCTCCTCGAAAAACGTCTGCTTTGAATGTGAGCTTTGCATAAAATATGCATAAAGGCGGAGGATGTCAGATCTCTGCCCCGAAAAGAGCACAACGTTGACCTTCACTGCCCAAGACTGAATGACTACGAAGTTGAAAAGGTGTGTCTGCTCGTTGTTCAGGCCTTCGTCAGCAATAATCAAGAAATATGGGCAACTCTGACCCAAGACATTATTCCACTCTTCCGACAAGCATCCAGAAAAGTCAGTCCAAACATCCATGGTGGTATTCTTCTGAAGGTGCAGAATTAGAGCAGTTCTCAGGGTGAGAAGTTCAGGGACATTGAAGTATGCATATTCAGCATCCTATGGAGAAGGAAGTAAAGTACATTATTGGAGAAGTATCATTTAGTATTTTATTAGTTCAGGCAGTTAACACCTATCATTAAGGTCATTGAAGAAATATAATACAGCAGGGTTTTGGGTTTTTTTTTCTGCCCTTTAGTCAGTAAATTGACCCTGGAATTTTGTTGTATCACAAATATATGCTATAAATCACACTTTGACCTAAGAGTAAGCAAGTCCATAGTACCCAGAGTTCCTTACACTTTGGACCTAAGAGTAAGCAAGTCCATAGTACTCAGAGTTCATTACACTTTGGACTTAAGAGTAAGCAAGTCCACAGTACCCAGAGTTCATCACACTTTGGGCTTAAGAGTAAGCAAGTCCATAGTACCCAGAGTTCCTTACACTTTGGACTTAAGAGTAAGCAAGTCCATAGTACTCAGAGTATATCACACTTTGGACTTAAGGGAAAGCAAGTCCATAGTACTCAGAGTATATCACACTTTGGACTTAAGGGAAAGCAAGTCCATAGTACCCAAAGTTCATTACACTTTGGACTTAAGAGTAAGCAGGCCCATAGTACCCAGCATTCATTACACTTTGCCTTTCTATTTTCTAGTCATTCTCCTGTCCAACCTCACCTCAAAAAGAAAAAGAATATAAAAAAAAAACTATGAAAATTGTAATTTGTAATTATAAATTTTCTGGAATTGGGAACTGAAGGGGAACATGTTATTCTAGAGAATTAGTCCAGAGTGCTCTGCCATTTCTTAAATAGCATATGTTTTTCTCAGTAGACCAAAATTGGTACAACAAATTACAAATATAGGGCAGAACCCTGGCCACTTGTACAAAATTCTGCTGGCTATCAATGCTCAGAAATATACAGTCACATGAGTTGCAAACTGATTGAACAAGTCCACACCAGAATCCCTGAGTAGAGCGTTAGCTGCCCTGAGTACACGAATAGGAAGATATGGTAGCAGGTACATATACCTGTATTTGAAATTGTCAAAATTTTATTGATTGCACCAAATACGGTATTCTCTCATTGATAGTTATAACAGAGCACACAATAGCAAAACAGAGTTAGGGAGTTCATGTGGGCTCAGGTACACCTAACAATGTACTCAAATAAACTGCCTGCTGAGTTTTGAAGGCAGAGTACTTCTCAGGGTTAGAGGACTAGAATTGAGGTCGGAGGGGGGCCACTGCTGAGAATTTGACCAACTCTTGTGACTCTTTTTATCTAGTAAAATTCTATCATTACACATTACAAAATAATCTAATTGTGTTTATTCCTGAACACTGCAATGCTGGGTAATTGTTTTCTTCTCTTCTTCCCTTGAAATTTTATTTATTTTGTGCTGTTTTGTTTTGTTTTGTTTTGTCCTGGAGATTGAACTCACAGCCTTGCACATACTAGGCAAGTCTTCTACTGCTAGGTTGCATTTCTAGATCTTTATTTCTTTTAAGAAGGTCTTTCCAGGTTGGCTAGACTACTCATCAACTCACTGTGGGAGCTCCAATGGGCTTCAAACTTCGATCCTCCGTGCCTTGCCTCCATCTCATCTTCTAAACTTTTCAAAATGCATTTTACTTTGCAGTCAGAGGCGAAATCTTTATACAATTTTATAAAAACCATCTTAGTCATAGCCAGGTGTGGTAGTGCACACCTGAAATCCTTTCACTTGGGAGGCAGAGGCAAGAGGATCATGAGTCCGAGGCCACTTCCGCTATAAGAGTCCTTGTCCCTAATCAATTATTTTAATGAATTCTGGTTTCAGTCTTCAGAGACTAGAAAACTCAGCTGGTCTGTGTTACCTTGAAGAAAACTATGGCAAACTGTCCTCCTTTGCTAATAACATCCAGCAGATAGCGCTCAACCAGGTAGAAGAAATGGAGACTCTGTCCTGGCTGAAGTGAATTCTCACACACACATGTGACAAGTAGGGAGTCTCCGTCAATCAGGAAAAACTCAGATTCAACAAAATCATTGAATAAGCTGGAGTAGCTAAAAAACAAACAAAAGAAAGCAAAATTCATGTGGATGGCATAATACCACAAAATAGTAGTGTTGTTATTATTTCATTGTCATTAATAACCTAAATTGATGAATACATAGTTGCAAATAATTACATATACTTATATCATGTATGTATTGTACATGCACACACACACACACACACACACGTACACACACACACACACACACGCTGAGACAGAAGCAGGTACAGATCAATATTACCATATAAGGTCAAACAGCTCTAGCAGAATAGGGGAATATTACACATGGTTTCCAAAATCTTGATTACCACAAAAGTACTTACTCAGCCTTTGGCATATTTTCTACGATTAATTGTGACATTTTCTCTAAAATCACCGTGCAATGTTCTTCTAAAAAGGGAAAGAAGAGGGATATTTTTACTTGTATTTTAGGGAGCTCAGGGTTATTATTTGAGAAACAAGAAACAGTAATGCAGTCATTTTAACTGTTCAGTCTGTGAAGCATATATCTTGTAATGCTATAAATATTATTCTGAATTGAAAGTTACCCATTGTCGCTGCTGCTATCTGTGCCTCCATTCTGAATTGGGAAATATTAAAAACGTAAATATCATTTACTCTGTTTCCTCTAAATGGTCATTATCCATGAGATGGCAAATCTGCAAAGAAAAAGAAAAACTGATCAACTTTCCTTTCAACAGAACCCTGGTGGTGGGCATACAAGAATGAGCACAACCCGTGTGTGGTCTGTTCTCGAGGAACAAAAATCAAGAAAAGACCCATTCATCATATGATCACACATACAACAACAAAAAAATCACAGATGTGACCAAGTCAAAGAGATGAGACATTCTCTACAGAAGCAATGCCAAAGAGCAGTTCTAAAGGATTAAACAAGAATTACACAAAACAAGGGAAAGTGAGGGTCCAGGCAGAGAAGAGCAGACCACTGTCACATGTAACACGCAGTGGCCTGTGGCTTGAAGGAATGAATGTGGAACCAGGTTCCCATAGGAAGCCAGGAGGCTGGAGTGGAGAGTGGGACAAAGTGTGCTTGTTCAGGAGAGGGTTTAAGAAGCATGCAGGTCCTCCTTTGAGCATGTGTTATAGCTAGCTACTAAGGATTTTAAGGAGATGTGATGGCTTTGCATTTCGTAAAGATTACTCCAGCACAGTACAGCGGCAGGAGCAAAGTTCTAGTCAGCAGGCAGGGAGAAAGCCGCTGCTGGGCAAAGAAATGATGGCAGCTTGATGAAATTACAGCTGAATGGGAGGTCTAGGTAATAAGTCCGGGAAGGTGTGAGTTTATTTGACAGATGTTAAAAGGTAAGTAAGACGTCATTAACAAACCCAGTCGGGGCAGAGAAGAGCAGAGAAATGGGCTGTCAAGGAAGACTCTGAAGATTCTAATTCAGGGATGAGAGATGTTCGCATACACAAGAGTGCTTGCTAGGAAAGCATGAAGAACTGAGTTCAAATCTCCAGCCCCCATGAGAAAACACAGACACAGCTGCATAGCTCTGTCACTGGCATTAGGGAAGGGAGACAGCAGTCACTGGGAGCCCACTGACTAGTGAGTCTAGGCAAAATAGCAAGATCCTAGTTTAGTGGTAAATCCTGTCTCAAGGCAATCAAAAAGAAATGCTCTCAATAGCCTCCTTGGTCCTCCAAATGAATGTGCAGCAGCACATAGATGCAATCATGCAAAAGCATGCATGACACATACAGTCACACACACACACACACACACACACACACACACACACACACTGTAATTCATGCCACAGCATAGATTATTAGGCCATTCTCTGATGCCGGAATCTTGGAATATGACCACAAGTCAAGCCAAGGTCATGAACTCATGTGTGATCCACCTAAATTTGACTGGCTTTGAGACTTACCGTATGCCATGTAATGTAGATTCTTAAATGTGGAAGGCTTAGACATCAAACACAAGGTCTCATGACCAAACCAAACTACTGGGAACTCATGAATTTTGGATCAACAGCTGTGGAGCCTCCACAGGACAGAATGAGGCATTCTGCATAAGCGAGACAGTTGTGTAGCTTGATATGCTTAAGGGACTCCTTGGCTGTAGGATCAGGATCCATCCCTGGTACATGAGCTGGCTTTTTGGAGCCCACTACCTATGGTGGGACATCTCACACAGCCTTGAGGCAGAGGGAGGGGCTTGGACCTGTCTCTACTGAATGTACCAGGCTCTGCGGACTCCTCATGGAGTCAATTCTCCTCTTGAAGGAGGGAATGGAGGGGGGGTTGGGGGGGGTGAGGCTGGAGGGCTGGGAGGAGGGAAGAGGGAGATCTGTGATTGGTATGTAAAATGAATTAAAAAATTCTTAATAAAATAAAATAAAACACAAGGTCTCGACTACGTCAGAATAGATACATAATGATATCTTATTAATGATAAAAAAAAAAAACGGCCACTAGGACAAACAAGCATGCTTGGACACAGAGAGATAGCATCATAGAAGTGAAGGGGACTAAATACATAATTCAGAGGATTACTAATAATTAATAAATTTTAGGAAAGAGAGGACTGCAAAGATGACCTAGAAAGAAATATTTTAGAAGCATAGCCAAATGCTCAGATATGTATGTCTAAGTCTGTTAATAAGTAGATTTTATTAGATAGATAGATAGATAGATACATAGATACATAGATACATAGATACATAGATACATAGACAGAGAGATACATAAACAAATAAGTCAGAAGACAGAGATTTCTATCCCATAATATTAAAACAGGAACATACAGTGGGGAGCCAAACACTGATACCAAATATTAAAATGACTGAGAACGTGTGTCTGGGGAAATGATTAAATCTGAAGGAAGAAGGGGTGGCTGTGGCCCAGGATTCTTAAGAAGTACTTGGGCAGGAGTGTAGGCATGGGTCTCTTACCTCACCCAGTTACATGTATTTTCAGAGCCTCATAGAGCATCACTCATCACCACACACCATACTTGCCCACAGTGTACTCAAGTGTATCTAAAGCAGGTCGTCAGCCCCTTGTAGAGATCAGAGGAAACCAAGTTAAGCATAACAGTATGGAGTGTTGAGTGTGTCAATAGCAAGGGCATAGGGAACTGAGGAGCTCTTTAACAAGAAAGGCAAAATCGGATTCTTATACTCAGAGGTTTTGAGAATCAGATGTAAAGATAATGAACTACGGAAGCTTGCTGGGGAAGGTAAGAAATGGCAGTCTGGGGAGAAAAGTGAGCATCATGTTAGTTAAGACACAAGAATCTGGCACTACATCATGAATTTGGAGATTCCGTGGTCCATTCTATATGGCAAAGCACAGGGTGACTGGTTGGAGATTGGAAAGACAAGAAGAATCAAATTTTAAAGAATCTTGTACCTCAAGTTAAGGATTTCAGACACTTTCCTGAAAAAAAATGTCTCCATTACCTATACAGTCCTCAATTTTGGTAATTGTGCATCAGCTGGAGTTCTCCACATTGTACCAATCTCAAAAGGAGAATGGCCAGTCGGTGAGAACTGAACAGGCAAAGGAAAATAAGCCTTAAATAGGTTACAACAAAAGGGGGCGGGGCTGGAGAATGGTGCAGCCCAGAGCACTCTAGATCAGTGCCCAGCATCCACCTCAGGCAGCTCACAAATGCCTGGACCTCAAGCTCTGGGGATCTGACATGCTCTGAGAACACCCATACCACGTAGCTTGCACATACATGTGTACACACACACATACACAATTTTTTTTAATGAAAAGAGTTTCAAGGAAGGATAACGTCTAATTCTGTCCTATACAATAATATAAGCCAGTTCATAAGTGCCTACATAGTCAGAATGTCTATGGTATATTTCGAATGTTCTATGGAACTGTTCTAACAAAATGAGGAGCCAAGTGTGACGTTTTTTAAAATAGTTTGACAGTTTCATTCCAAACAAATTAATGTGCATGTATCTATGTCCTAACATCACAGAAATTGTTTAAAGAAGTGTTTTAAAGAAATATCTAAATTGAAGAGAGTAATAGAGTTTTAATTAAATAGTCTTAACTATCAATGAGACACAGGTGCCTCCAACACAGGACTGCTATTAAAATAGCCATTTTGTAGCATAAAATCATGTTTAATTTTACAATTAAGTGATTCATCCCACAGCCTGCCTGCCTAATCTTCTCTCACATACTGTATATGAGAGTGTCCCTAGTGAGCTCTGTAAGAAATTATATGCAATGCCGGGCGGTGGTGGTGCATGCCTTTAATCCCAGCACTCGGAGGCAGAGCCAGGCGGATCTCTGTAAGTTCGAGGCCAGCCTGGGCTACCAAGTGAGTTACAGGAAAGGTGCAAAGCTACACAGAGAAACCCTGTCTCAAAAAACCAAAAAAAAAAAAGAAAGAAAGAAAGAAAGAAAGAAAGAAAGAAAGAAAGAAAGAAATTATATGCAATCCTTAACAAGCAAATAGATGTTCCCAATCATTGTCCCATTCCTCCTATGTCTCCCTCTCATTTAAGGGACATGCTATGGAAATTAGAATCAGCTATTTGTATACCTCTAATAACTACTAAATGAGTTCACTGCACAGGTGTGTGTGTGTGCACACACACAAAGACCACACCCACCCACATACACACACACTAATTTGTTATAGAATATCATTTTAAGATGTGTTACTTTAGTTTATGTTGCATTTGTTTAACTCTGTGAAGCTGTGTTACTGTGCCGGTCTAAACCACCTGATGGTGTAATAAAGAACTGAACAGGCCAGTAGCAAGTCAGAGAGAATATATAGAAGGAGAAATCTGGGAGAAAAAAGAAAGAAAGAAGTAGTCAGAGAAGGAGGAGCACCCAGGGGCCAACCACATAGCCACACAGCTATACAGCAGCCACAGAGAAAGAATAAGATTTACACAAGCGAGAGAATGGGAAAAGCCCAGAGGCAAAAGGTAGACAGGATAATTTAAGTTAAAGAAAACAAGCAAGAAATAAGCCAAGCTAAGGCTGGGCATTTAGAAATAAGAATAAGCTTCTGTGTGTGATTTATTTGGGAGCTGGGTGGCGGGCACCCCAAATGAACAAAAATGAACAACAACATTTTAGCGAACCAACACGGCCCTCAAATATCTCCAGGGCATGAGAAACCTGAAAAGAAAAAGAAAAAGGACATGGTTCCTTTAAGAGGTGCTGCTGTTCAGCCGGTAAGGCAGCAGCTAAATAAAAATGGAAATTAAATAAAAATTTAGCTAAGGAAAATACACCTGTGGCAGCTCAGGTAGCTGCATTCCATAGCTAGGAAGGTTTAAGGTAGTTCTCTGTCAGAAACTCCAACTGAGCCATGAGCTTTAGGCTTGGCTTTCAGGACCTGAGAAGCAGGCCAACCCAGCTGAGAGCCACACAAGAATCCAGGTGTAGGTGAGCAGTCAAAAGGTTTACTCACACATAGTCAAAGAGGCTGAAGATGTGCAATAAAAGAGGTCCAGACAGAAAACCTCTGAACAGATTATAGTGTGCTTAACAATGTGCATAGGCTTAGGAAAAGAAAAAACGTATAGTCATAGAAAGAAATGAATAGTTTAAAAATAATAAAGTCTTTAAAGAGAGAGTAAAAGTAACATGAAAGAAAAAAGCCAGATAAAATGGGAAAATCACAGGAAGTCTGGATACTGTATGTTTTTGTGTTGATTTTGATTTTTTTTTTAATTCTTGAAAAGCAAAGGACAGCTGCAGAGAGACCTGAAATTGAAAGAGGGACTGTTGAAATACATCAGCCTGTATACCTTAAGAATGCCTTAAATCTTTTAAAAAGTCAAAAAATATATTTGTGAAGAGGAAATAAAAAATGCTTTGGAGTTTTGTTCTCACAGGAGATGAAAGTGGGTTCTTTCAGCATTAATATGGATCAGGATTGATCAGGCAAGACCTCCTAAAACTTGACAGGTGATATATATTAGCAAAGGTTACTGCTGATCCTCCCAGGACTTGGTCATTATCTCAAATTTTTCTCTCTGGGACCCTAAGGATACTTCACCCACAGACAGCAGGTAGCAGTTTGAAGAACACAATGTCCACATCCCCAAGAGGAGTGTGGGAGACTTTTAATTATTTGGTGGGCTATAGATGTTTGTTATCATTTAGGGGAATACAGCATATTGATATAAATTTAAAGTTATTTTTGTTACACTGTGTATATGTTTCTACTCTTGTTTAAAGAATTTTTGCATATTAATAAAAATTTAAGGTTATTTTTGTTACAACGTATTGTATATATGTTTCTATTCTTGTTTAAGGTATTGTACCTATGCAGTTTATTTTAAAATGTAAGATAAATTTCTCGTTTTTGAAAGCTCTTATAATAAACTATATAGGCTAATCAGGAAACACAGGTTAGTGATTAGTCATTTATAATAATCAAATTTGTAGATATGTTAGGCTTTCCAGATCATATAGAGATATATTTTAGATAGATAGATGATCTTCAAACTTTTTAAAGACCTACAGAATATGGCATTTAAAATGGTTTGTTAACATAAAGTTTTTCATGACAATGAGACACATCTGTTCCTGGCAGCACAAATTTACTTCAGAGATGATGAGAATTGAAGAAACTCCTTATGGAGTTTGCTTTTGTTGTGGCAAGCTTATCCACTGGGCAAATAAACTGCTCTTGCCTTTGACTGCTTGGCTATGTGCTGTGCAGACTGGACATGCAGGACCCAGAGGAAAAAAAATGGTTGAACTTTGCCAAAACAAGGCAGGAGAGTCCTTCAAAATCCTGCTTCACAGAAGAGTCTGCCAGATATTCTTCAGGACACCTGAAGGACTGCCCTTCCTTGTTTTGGCAAAGGGCAGTCTTTCAAATTTCCTGCTTCACTGAAAAGTCTGCCAGATATTCTGGGCCTGTAGGCTGAAGATGGATGCACCAATGTTGCAGAGGAACTTTGGGTCACTGTCCAGGCAGCCAAATGTCCCTGTTGTTAGGTAATATCCCATCCTTCTGGGCCTTTGATGGAGATGAAGGCTACATAGTTGTAGTTGCAGTTTTCCTCAGATATGATAGAAAGTAAATTAGGTGTAAAACTTTGGATTCACTAAGAAAGGATAGCTAATGCGTTATTTTCTTTGAATATGCTAACTACAAATGGACAGAATTTTGTAAATGTAATTCCTACTTGATAATTGTTTTTGTTGTATGTAGTTTTAATGAAAGTTAAAACTTTCATTTTTATTTAGACAAAAGGGGTAAATATAGAATATTATTCTAAGGTCTGTTATTTTGTTTAGGTTGCATTTGTTTAACTCTGTCAAGCTGTGTTACTGTGCCTGTCTAAAACACCCAACGGTCTAATAAAGAACTGAATGGCCAATAATGAGGCAGGAGAGAGAAATAGGCAGGGCTGGCAGGAGAGAAATATATAGAAGGAGAAATCTGGGAGAAAAAAGAATAAAGAAGTAGTCAGAGAAGGAGAACCCAGGAACCAGCCACACAGCCACATGGTGATGTGAGAAAAGGGATCTGAAGATGCCTTCCATCTCATCTCTAGCCAGCAGGCCTTATAGGAAGGGCAAAACAGGTGATCATCCCAGAGCTCAGGCTGCCACTCTGATTGGGAAGCCAACCACACTTCTGAGACTTCTGATGTGTGCTCCCTCTCTGGTTAACACCATTTGTCTTGCACCATTCTCAGGACACCTGAGTTTAGTATCAAAATGGTGCGTGATGACCCGGCACCTTCCAAGTGTACCCCACTTTGTTCTCGTGGGGGCGGACTTCTGTAGAAAGTCAACAGACTGATAACGAAGATTGAAAAGGAGAATAAAACCAATACGTTCAAGTATTTTGTAAAAACTAACCTGGAAAAGAAATGCTCATTAGAGTTATATTTGTTAGTTTGTTTATATGTAGTTTTTATTTACTTAGATGTAGTGAATGACAAAGACTTAGCTGAGCCATGAGGGTTTTACAGGAAGCGTAGGAACCAGCAAAGCAATAGAGTTATCTTTGGCCAAAGTCGCACCAAAATCATTGTTTATAAAGTGGCATTACGAGATTCTTTAAATTTTTATTGAATTTTATTTCTGTGTTTTGAGTATATGCACATCTGTGCACATATAAATGTGGAGGTCAGAGGTCAATGTCTGGAGTCAGCCATCACCTTCCACCAAGTGCGTCCTGGGATGGAGTTCAGGTTCTCAGACGTGGTAGCTAGTACCCTTATCTGCTGAGCCATTTCACTGGCTCTTTTAAAAGATTTTAAAACAAAATCCTTAAATAAACGACTTCTTTAAAGTCATTTTTCCAAAATGTCTGACAGCAAAAAACATAATCATCTTGATTAACCATAAAATCTGATTTTTTAATCCACTTGTTAGCGGAGAAGATAAATAACTTAACCCAACTTTTAAAAGATGACTGGTTTGAAGTTTTATAAGAATGAGCTAAGATTTGACCTTAGGAATATTTTAAAATTTCCTTTTGAGGATTTCATACATGAATACTTTCTTTACATCACTCTCCCTCCCTCTCCTTCCCCTAATTCCTCCTCTGTCCCTTCCACCCCCTCTCAAATTCATGGCCTCTTACTCTTTAATTATCATTGTTACATACATGTATATAAGTTTACAAACACAATCTGCTAATTAATAACCTTCAGTAATCACTACTTCCATCCTGTGACTCATCCTCCACAAAGCCTTCACAACTCATTTGGTTGTCCTGTGGTGTCAAGAGAACCTCCTGATAATGCCCTCATCTCTCCTCTTCCATTTTGGAATAATCTAGTCTTTGCCCAAGGACAAAATGGCATTTTAGTCCGTGTCAAAAATCTTTCTTAATTTTTTTTTTAAAAATCCCCTTTTTATTTTGACCTGTTTTTTTTTTTAATGGAAAATGCACCCTCTTCACATTCTATCCTTCTCTCTCCTACTCACTGAATCCTTTTTATTTGACTTCCTCAATTCTGTGAGAAAGAACGACATAACAAGCAAACTGACAAACTGTATTAAAGTAGAGGGGGATCCAAGTTTCACTTACGACATGACGCAACAAATTGAGAATATCTGTCCATAGTCAGCCACACTCCCAGGCTGCTGTTATCCCTATGCAGAGCTTCTGGGTTTTTAAGGTTCTCACACATTTTATCCCCCTTATACATTATATCCTCACATGAGTCTGAGAGTTACAGAATGTTGTATTCCAGCAAGAGCAGGCCCAGATACCAAAGTTTCCAATGACCTTGCATAGGCAAGAAGGGAAAAGGGAGAGAGAAACACAGAGAACCAAAAACTCTTTTATGTAACCCTGTAGTTGCAGTGAGGGATACAAAAGATACCTGTTCCTCTCCAGACCTGGAGGAAACAGCAAACTTTTCTGGACCAAGGAAAAGAGTATCTAGTAGTAGTATGAGGTGTACAGGAAGCTTGCTGTTGGGTCTAGTGATGGCAGACTAGACCTGAAGCATTGGTATATTGATTTCAAAAAATAATTTAGAGAGCTATGCTGGCCAGAGAAGCAGCTAGGAAGCCTCCAGATCTTCACTCTCACTCCTCTGCTGCAAATCCAACCCCCCAGTCTCATTCTCAGCTTTGTAGCAGACTGCTGGATGTTGCCACTCTTCCCTCTCTGCCCCCATTCCCAGAGGAATGAGCAGATCTTGGTGGCATCGCCTATTTTTTCCCTCCTGGGGACCCCATTAGCCCTTTCCCCAGCCCATTTTCATCCCTATGTGTCAACCCCCAATACCAAGAAACACATTCTCACTTGAACCCTCAATGGCCACACCAAGCAGGATCTTAGAAGCATTTCCTACCAGGCAACACACAGCCACCACCCAGAGAGCGCAACAGAATACAAGGAATGGAACACCCACCCAACAAAGACAAGACCAGTTCTCAGCACCTAGAATTACAATGATCCCAAACTGGCCTATAAGCTACTGTAAAAGCAAAATCAATAACAGCAAGGACAATACATCTCCTCTAGAGTCTAGCAACCCTACCAACAAAATAATATATAAACATATATTAGAACAACACCTGATTTCTCAATGGAGATTCTAAAAGCCAGAAGGGTCTGGAAAGATGTTCTCCAAGCCCGAAGGGAACATAGATGCCAGCCCAGACTTCACCCAGCAAAGCATTCTGTCACAATACTGGAGAAATAAAGACATTCCAGGATAAAAGCAAATTTTAACAATATCTATCTATCTATAAATCCAGCCCTACAAAAGGTTTTAGAAGGAAAAATTCAACCTGAAAAGCTTAAGCACATTTGAGAAAATATAAGTAATCAATAATATCAGATCAAAAGAAAGAGAAAAAAAGTTTTTTGGTTTTTTTGTTTTGTTTTGGTTTGGTTTTTGATGGTTTTTCGAGACAGGGTTTCCCCGTGTAGTTTGCGCCTTTCCTGGAACTCGCTTTGTAGACCAGGCTGGCCTTGAACTCACAGAGATCCATCTGCCTCTGCCTCCCAAGTGCTGGGATTAAAGGCGTGCACCACCAATGCCCACCGAGAAAAAGTTATAAAATAAAACCCACACCACAATAACAAAGTAACTGGAATCAACAAACATTACTCATTGATAATTCTCAAAATCAATGATCGCAATTTTCCAATAAAAAGACACAGAATGGCATCAACCTCAGGGCTAAAATCAAAACAAAAACAATTAAACACACATCTTCAACAAATGGTGATGGTCAAATTGGATGGCTGAATGTAAAAAAATTCAAATATTTTCATAGGTATTATCCCACACAAAACTCAACTCCAGGAGAATCAAAGACATCAACGTGAGGGGAGATACACTAAACCTAATAGAAGAGAACATGGAGAATAGTCTTAAACTCATTGGCACAGAAAGACTTTCTGCATAGAATACTGATAACACAAAAATTAAGAACAATAATTAACAAATGGAACTTCATGAAACCAAAATGTTTCTGTATGGCCAGGACACCATCATTCAAACAAAATGGCAGCCTGCAGAATTGAAAAGTACTTTTTACCAACTACACATCCACTAATGAGCTAATATCCAATATACATAAAGACTCAAAACACTGACTATCAAGAAAACAAATACCAAAAATCAAAAATGGAGACAGATCTAAACAGAATTCCCAAAAAAGGAAACTCGAATGACTGAGAAGCACTTAAAGAAATGTCCAATGCCTTTAATTATCAGGGAAATACGTATTAAAATACTTTTAGGTTTTACTTACACCAATCAGGATGGTCAAGATCAAATTTAAAAGTGATAGCTCATGCTGGCACAGATGTGGAAGCAGGAGAACATTCATCCACTGCTGGTGGGAATGCAAACTTGTACAGCCACTATGGAAATCAGTGTGGCAGTTCCTCAGAAAGATAAGAATCAATCTACCTCAAGATCTAGTCATAACACTCTTAACCATATAGTCAAAAGATGTTTCATCCTACCACATAGACAATTGCTCAACCATACTCATTGCATTTATAATTGCCACCTATTAATAAACAACATCAATGGATGAATGGATAAAGAAAACTTGGTACATTTACAGAATGAATTATTACTCACATTTTGCAGAATGAATTTATACTCATTATTATAAAAAAAATAAAATTCACAGGTATATAGATGGAACTAGAAAAAAATCATCCTGAGTGAGGTAACTTAGACCCAGAAAGGCAAATATAATATGTATTCACTCATATGTGGATGTTAGCTGTTAAGTCATTGATAAGCAAACTACAATCCATATAACCACAGAGCTTAGGTAGAGAGTAAGGGACTAGGAAGAAGGTGAGATCTCCCTAGGGAAGGGAAATGAATAGCTAGTTATGGATGGATAGGTTGCGGGGGTTGGAATAGGATGGGGCAAGAGAAAGAAAATGGACAGGGACAGCTAAAACCAAGGAACACTTGAAGGGGTCATATGGAAACCTAATACAGTATAAGCTTCCTATCATAAATGCATATATGAAGTCAATCTAAATGAATTTGCCAAACAATGGGGGAGACAGAGCCACAACTTGACATCTCCTGTTACCAAATAAAGCTTCCGGTACCAGGAATGGGTTACAGCTAATCTAGTTCTTGGTCAAAAAGTCCCATGGGAACCCTCAAATAATCCAGGCTACTGTCAAGGCTGTTGGTGGTTCTCCACACACTGACAATAAGGCCCTGCTGCTGAAGACGACCTCTAAACAACTCACTGCACATGGAGAAATCAAGCTCGTGCCTACTTAGAGGCTTCATTTCTATGAGCTAGTTGTCATGCTACTACAAGGTACTCTGGAAGCTACCAAAGGAGAAAGGCAGACACTAAACCAGCTACAAACCCTTTGATCTACAAGAGTGACCTGCTAGTGCAATAGTGGCTTATAGGAGTAACCAAACAAGAAGGCCTACGCCATGAGATAGACAGAACTCATGCCCTGTGCTGCGTGAGGGCCAGGAAGAGGAGACTAGACAGGCTAGGGACCTAGGGAAAACAAAATGCTACTGTTCTGCTAAAGGAATACAGCAATAAAGTAACTCACAAGGACATTCTGCTGTACTCACAGATCTGTGCCTGGCAGCCATCTTCTTGCAGCAAATGGGAGCAAGGACAGAGACCCACAGCCAAACATGTGCAGAGAGTGAGAGACCTTTGGAACACGTAGCCCTAAAAGGAGTATCTCCATCAAACCCCTTCTCTCGGGGCTCAGGGAACTCCCAGAGGAGATGGAAAGTGTGTAAGAGCCAGAGGAGATGGAGGACACCAAGGAACCAAGGCCTTCCAGACATGACAGGGCTGGTACACATATAATGCAGAGACTGTGGCAGTATGCACAAGGGCCTGCATGAGTCTTCACCAAATGGGGTCCTAGAAAAGTGAACACAGGCCCCATCCTTAACCTAGAAGCTATCCCTAATAGGTAGTCACTTGCAAATGAAAAGTTGGTTTTCTCTGAGGGGGTCTCACTGTGGAAACAATCCAGTCTTAAGGGTAGGTCTCATGTCCAGCAGTAGACAGCCAACAGAAACTCAAGGCATCTTTGGGGTTCTTTGCCTTATAATGTTTAGTCAGAGCAATTTTTTTCTATCTTACAGGTCCGTAGCATATGTAATATGGCTTCTGGTTTTATGTTTTTATGGGATTCCTGTGTGTGTGTCAACATGTATATCTCTGAAGTTTGTTTTTTCGGGTGTTTCATTCTGAGCTGGTGATATGAAAAGGTACCTGGCTATCACCCTAAAAACAAACTGCTTTATATCACATCTCCAACCAGCAGGCCTCATAGATAGACAGACCAAAGGCCAAGACAGACAGTCATCCCAGATCTCACTCATGTCTCACTGATACAGGCCTTCCTTGGGACACTGAGACTAGTTAGTGTCTACAAGTATCAACCCTGTACTCCTCCAGGAATCACCTGGACTGGAGCATTAACTTATCCCAAGCAAGCCATTAATACATGGCAAGCTATTAATAACATGTATGTATAGGTTCTCTTCTACAGCATAGAATGAAAAAGCACCTCCATTAAATGAAATATGAAAGTGCCCCTCCCCAGAGTTCATAGTCGGAGGATAAACATACAGAAAATTCTGAGACAATGAAAGTGGAAAAGCAAACAGAGGAAAATACTAAGAAAAAAATGACAGATTAAGAAACCAAAATGAATAGGAATAAACTTGGTCAAAGTAATATTCATTGTTAGAACAGAGCTTTAAAAAAAAATCAATTGAAAAGCTTCCCCACATATTAAGGGAAAAAAGACAAGTAAACAACAAAAATAATAAGAAAAACAAAAATGAGCAAACAAAAAAAACAAAAAAAACTAATGAAGTGGACAGGGGTATCCATATTTTAGACAAAACATCTAGTTTTTAAGACTTATTGCCAATCAGACTATACAATTTTAAGTTACATAATTTATTTACTTTCTCTATGTATTAACCTGTAGAAATATATGAACACATTTAAAAAACTGTTTTAAGTGTGCCTGGCAGGCTATTCAAAAGAATTAAAATAAGCAATATTGGTGGGTAGTTTTATGGGAAAAAATACATCTTCTAATTTCTAAAAGAAAATACCTTAGAGCCAGAATTCTGCACTAAACATACATTTCAGGTCATTGAGAATGCAAAATGATATAACTTGTCATTAAAAAGTGAGAAATTCCACCAATTATATATCTTGAATTATAATTTTATTTAAAGAAAGTAGGAGAATTCTCAGAAAACAGTGAAACAATGCAAGATTAAAAAGATCCAATGGAGCTATGTACATAGTTTAAATATTGTAAAAGCCTATTTCCAGTGGTAGTCACAATGATACAAAACTCCATTTTCCAGCCAAACAAGAAGATTGCATCTATAATGCAATATTTCCATAATATTGAATTATTCAAATTATTTCCAATAATATTTCCATAATTGGGCCAATAAAAATGCTCAGTAAGTAGGTAAAGGTGCTTGCCACCCAGTCTGATGATCTGAGTTCCATCCTTGAAACTTATATGATACAGGAAGAGAACACACTCCTGAGAGTTGTCCTTTAATCCCCACAAGCACACTGTGCCTTTCAGAAATATGTACATAGGGGCTGGAAAGGTGACAGATGACACAATAATTATTGTGCACTGCTGTTGTAGAAGACTAGAGTTCTGTTCCTAGAACTCGGTCCAGAGGCTCACAACTGCCTGTAATTCCAGCTCCGGGAGATCCAATGCCTCAGGCCTCCTAGTACATTTGCACTCATATGCACATCCCCATACACCACACACACACACACACACACACACACACACACACACACACACACACACACACAATTAAAAATAAATCTAATCCGGGCGGTGGTGGCGCACATGCATGTAATCCTAGCATTAGGGAGGCAGAGGCAGGTGGATCTGTGAGTTTGAGGCCAGCCTGGTCTACAGAGCGAGTTCCCAGACAGGCTCCAAAGCTACACAGAGAAACCCTGTCCCCGAAAAAAACAAAATAAATAAATAAAATAAAAATAAATTTAAAAATTATATACTGGTTTCCACTTTTGACTCACTATGGAAAACAAATTACAATTGTCATAAAATCCTGCAAAACATGAAAGATCTTGATTATATATATATATAATTATAAAATTTATTAAAAATCATATTTTATAATATAATGTACATCTGTGTATATTTATTACATGTGTGTGTGTATGTATAGTAATAGAGCAACAGAATTGAGAAGATCACTAAAGAAGAAAGGGAGGAAACGATGCTAAGTGCCTTCTCCTCCACAAAGTAAGTAGGGACAGCATCTAAAGATAATGGATCAGAAACAACTTCTAAAACCAAGTTGTTCAGCTGCCTTTCTGAAAGGGACTATGTAAATAAGCTACTAAATGCTGTAAGGGACAGTCCCTTCCCAGAAGCACTCCAGCTAAGAAACAGGGAAGAATCAGTAGTGTGTCACCATTTTACAACTCCCAGGGCAGAAAGAGATCTTGAGACAGGAGAACAAACATAGAGGCAAACGTCGACACCCAGAACTCTAGCCACAACGACTAATTTACAGGACATGTAGAGAAGAGAGACCTACCAACGACACAGCAGGAGATGTCTACAGGACACTACACATGTCACTCAGGACCTATAAATCAGAACGGGATAGAGGAAACCCAAAACACATATCGTCTAAACTCTGTAGTCTCAGAATTATATTTGTATTATGCTTGCAGAAATCTTCAATAAAAGGAAGAAGAAAATGGGGGAGGGGGAGGAAAGGGGAGGGGTTACAGGGAAGTCAAGGAAATCATAAATATTGGAACAGAATGTTGGAGCTGCTGATAGGACTGAGTTCCTATAAAAGCACCTGGAGAAGGGTTGATTCATCCCCCTTGGGTCAAGTTTTAAGATGGTCACCATGCCTCTTGCCACTTTGCTACTCTGGCCTTGTATAACTTCCTTCCGTCTGTCCCACCACCCTTATTTAACAGGACAGTCTCCCTAGTGATTAGGCTACCATCATGCTAGATGAGACAGAAAGTCTCCTAAATGCTTGGGAGGCACCGCCACCTGTGAGGGATGACAATGCAAAGTTTTAGACACTGAGTAACCTGCATCCAGCAACTTGCAAGAAAACAGAGAACTCCAGTCCTCTTGCTGACCTCAAGCAACTAGAATGAGCACCCCAGGGGCTGGCAGAAGAGCTCAGCCCCAGCAGACACCTTCAGTTCAGGCAGGTGCGACACCTGGGCTCTGCAAAAACAGTTAATCTGTGCCTGAACAGGATCTGTAAAATAATACATTCGTTTTTGTTAAAAGCCACTGAGAGTGTGCTAATTAGTTATGCGGAAACAAAACCAATACCTGCTCCTTACACATGAATACATTAGCTCTTAGATGACTAAAACAGGGAGACTGAGGCAGGAGGGTTATTCCAAGTTCAGGGCTAGCCTGGACTCCAGAGGAAGTACCAGGCTATACAGGGAGATTGTCTCAAAAAGGAAGCATGCTAGGGGGTGGGGGATTGCTGCAGTAAAAACGTAAATTGTCTTAACCACTGAAATTTAAGAGCGCCTAGAACTCATCCGAGTTGTTGGTCACACTCAGCTTCTCCGCAAGTGTGGAGTAGGGCCCCGATTCTGCACCCAGGAGAAGGACTTCTGATGCCAATGCCAGACTTTCATTGGCTGTGCACACATCAGAGGTCCCTACTTATTTATCCCTATTTTTAAGTCCCCCATTAAGACGAAGAACACTCGAGAGCCTGGGCGCGATGTCTTCTTCTTCCCTCCTGCTCACCACTGAAGTCGCTTCCTTCTGCATCCGCTGGGCTGCAGCCTCTGGCATAGGCAAGTAAGTCTATGATCCACTGCCCAAAGAAGGCCCCTCCTAGTCCTGTCCCCTCAGCTCCGTAGCAGCCCCTCCTTCCTTCCGGACACCTCTGACCTTGACACGCCCTGCAAGCCCCTGGCCAGACCAGAAGCATCCCCTGCGAAGCCCACACCGGAACGGACCTGCTGCCTGCAGAGAACGGCGGCGGCAGGACTGCTCTGCTGGAAGCTAGAGTGCTGAGAGAGTGCAGAATCGCTCCTGGGAGAGGGCGAGCGCTCCTGGGAGACCTGGGATCTGATCCCTCCTCAAAGTGCAAGCTTCTAAGCTGCGCCGGCCGCCTTTTATGCTATGCGTGAAGAACAGTTTCGGTTTCCCTTCTGCTCCCAGAAGCAGCCTTAAGTTTCGGTTTCCATTCATCGCCAATCCGAGAAGCCGATTTGGGAAATGTAGCTTTTAGCATCGCTCTGTAAAGTCAGAACTGTAAGACAAGGAAAACGGAGGCTTTGAGAGTATTGAGGTAAATAGGGAGGGAATTGTGACAGAGAAACCTGAGGACTTCCAAGCCTGGCAACAGTGGAGAGGGCCATAGAAGCAGAACACCAGATGTGGTGCCTTTTGCTCCCTCAGGTGGGGGCAGGAAGGAATTTGAGAATGCCTGAGTTGATTACTGAAGCCTGTGACTAATCTATTTGGGATCTTCTTTGGCCAATAAACACCACTAAACAAGCTGAAAATGGAGCCTACTTATTTTTATTTCTGCCTTAATGATTTTTCCTTTTCTTATCTTTCTCTCTCCCTCTCTCTCTCCCTCTCTCTCTCTCTCTCTCCTGTTGATTCCTGCAATTTAGTTTGGTTTTTTTTTGTTGGGTTTTTTGTTGTTGTTGTTGTTGTTATTTTTGGTTTTTCGAGATACGGTTTCTCTGTGTAGCTTTGTCCCTTTCCTGGAACTTGCTTTGTAGACCAGGCTGGCCTCGAACTCACAGAGATCCGCCTGCCTCTGCCTCCCGAGTGCTGGGATTAAAGGCATGTGCCACCACGGCCTGGCTGCAATTTAGTTTGGATAGCTGGATTGCTTAGTATCTCTGTGACTTTGGGAAGGCTTTAAATATGCTGATTCTAGAAAGCAAGGAAGTCTTGCATTTGGGTGATCTTGACCAAGATGGGACTAGAAGCTGAGCTCTCTACTCAGTAAGGAACTGGCAGAACTCTATTCCACAAGGAAAGAGCACTGGATGCAGTGAGCAATAAATTTTCAAATCATAAACATGTTCCCTAGCTCAACAAACATTCACCACTTTGAAAGTCATTAAGGATGGGCCCCTCCCTCATGGTCAGCTTTCCACACACCTCCTGTTTCCTTGGTAACAGAAAGGGAAGCATCAGCTCTGATCCTCCTGAACATTAAAATACCACATGAAGAGGGGGAAGTATAAGGTCCATTCACAGAAGGCTATGTTCTGGTTGAGAAAACATGATCTGAGTTCTTCCTCTGAGCCTGGGTGGATACATGAAGTTCTGACACATCCCGCAGATTGGAAAATTATGTATTATTGTCTCCCTCTTAAGAGTTAATATCTTAATAATGTCTTAGTATGTCTACTACCTGGCTAGAAGACCTCTTCTCAATAAAACTGACTCACCCAAGGACATACTAGGCAGATGGGAGGAATAATCATCTCCTTCATAAGATACTATACTTCGAAGTAGCCCTGTCCACATGCAGTTGTTCACAGATCTTTGCTTCTAAGAGTGTCTGTTTTCCTGAGTTCTAATTCAATAGGCGTTAACTTTTTCTTTTGGCCTTTCTATCTACTTGGATACTAACCAAAACCCTAAGCATACTGGTTTTTGAACTCTGGACTTTCTCACAGTTTCTCTTATGGGAGCCCACAACTGACTCAGTTTCCCAGTTTGAATCTGATGTCTATTCTGAGTCAATAGAGTTCTAGCTTGTTTGCTCCAGGCCGTGAGAAAGTCCTGACTAGCCTGCAAAGTCTCCTTGAAGGGCTGTGAGAAAGTCCTGATTAGCCCACAGGTAGGAGCACACGTCTGCTGATGCCAGCCGGAGGTACTTTGAGATAGGAAATGAAACTGCCTGCTCCTTGATGCAAGGCAGGATAGATAGTTGGTGAATGCCTGTGCTGTGCATTGTTCTACCTCTGTCCTTCAAAACTGTATATAAGTTGGCTGTCAAATAAACTCGGGGCTGTCCGGCATTGACTGGCAGACCTCTCGACTCTTTTCTGTGTTCCTCATTGTCTCTCCAGTCCACACACCCTCACTCAGAAGAGTGGCAAATCTTTGTCCTCTCTTTTCTCAGCCATGCCTAGTATTTACAGCTCACCTATCCTCTTGTTTTTCTCTCAAATCCTAATAAAATGTTCCTTGAGCTTCCTTCTAAATATATCCTTAAGACTCCTTTATCAATAAGACTGAAACCTCACAAAAGGGAATCCTGAAATAGACGACTCCTGGTTCCCCAGTGAATGATGAAAGTCAACCTTTCAATAAAAAAGGTAGGAATGGTCAAGAAAAGGGCATTGCTTAGGTCCATCAAGCATTTATGTGTTTATGGTATTTGTTTATTTGGAAATCAGGGATGGTCATTCATGGTAATATCGAGAAAGAAAAGCAATGGACTTGGAATTAATATCTGACCTTTTCTAAACAAACCTCCTTTCTTACTCACTCTTCAATAATATTGAAAAGTTGAATGTTGCCCTTCCCTGCTTCCTCCAGTAGAGGTCAGTGTCCTAATTCCCTGGGATTGTGGTAACTAACAGACACTGTACAGACTAGGCTACAGGAAGGATGATGAGAAAGGGGGATTATCCCAGGTGGGCCAAAAGTAATCCTAACCAGAGTTTCACCATGGTGGACCAGGGAATCCAGGCTGGTAATCTGATTACAAATGGAGTCATTTAACAACAGTCTGTGGAGAAGAAGGAAAGACCACAAGTCAAGGAATCAGTTGAAATAATCCACTGGAGAAGGGGACAAATCACCACAATTTGAGCCAACTATGAGCATTGGGAGGCCTTTACTTAGCCAGCTGACAAAGAGTGAGCTAGCACCTCAGGAAAGCTCTTGGAATAGAAAACAGGCCAGGGTAGGGCTTTTAAAGTCAAAAGGCTGCAATCACATCACACAGGGTACAGGCTGAGGATAGTTTACAATGCACCCTCCTAAAACATGAAATGGGGGACCCCTAGATATGTAAAATGCCATGTAAGGAATAACCCTTTGGATGTGTCCAAGTGTCCCAACAGTGAAGGAGAAATCCCTTTGTTTAGAAGATAGGAAATACCATTTGTTTACATGCAGGGTAAGGAGATCTGACTATTGAAATGAGAAACCCCAAGAAACTAGGGTTGCCCCCGAGATTTCCAAAGGTCTAAGCCCATAAGATAAGGCCTTGTGGAAGACACAGCCTGCAGGGGGAGGGAAAGGGCAGAGAACCACACTGTGGCTATACTGCTTGGTTGAGTGTTTTCTCTTGCCTTCTCTTTAAACCTTACCCCCCCACCAGGACCCTGAAGGTGGACTTGGACACTCACTGTCACTCACTGGGCCTTTTTGTCAATCTTTGCATTGTGGCATAATGGATAGATCTGATTTTTATGCTTTTCATTGTTTATTTAACTCTTTCATTTGGTTTATAGAAAACAAAATCCCTTCGTTCAGAACATAGAGGATACAAGCCTGAGTGGCTGGGACAACCAGAGTCGATTCTTCCTTTTCACTATTATTATTTTTCAACTTGTTATTTCACAAATTCATTAACTATATATGTAACTTAGTTTGGTCATATTATCCTCTTAGGTCCTTCCCCTCCCACTGAACCTGTCTTTTTCCCGAGTCCCCATCCTGTTTTTAAGTCATTTTGTTGTTGTTGTTCCCGACCCACGGCATTTAATTAGGATTTCCAGAGTGAGCATGAATGGGGGATATTTACTGAAGCAAGGGCAAATTATCTGTGGCTACCGCTGAAGAATATAACTAACTCCCCCAGGAAACATTAACTGCTTGCTGGTCCTCAGGAAGAGAAGAGACCTCATGAGCCTCTTTTTCTCATCCATGATGGAACATTGATGGTCCTTGTCTTATACAGGTAGACACTGCTGCTGTGAGTTCACAGGTCACAGGCATAACAGCCACGTCGTGTCCAGAATACAGTGTGTCACAGCACTCTTTCCCACTGTGAGCTCTTCCATTCTTTCCACACCTTCTTCCATGATGTTCCTTGAGCCTTGGAGGGGAAGATATAGATGTCTCATTTCATGCTGAGCACTTGGCTGTCACTTACTCACTGGTTAGTCTCTGCATTAGCCATCACCCACTGCAAACAAAAGCTACTTCTGATCAAAACTAAGAGCAGCATAAATCTGTGAGAAAAAAAAAATATATAGATAGATAGATAGATAGATAGATAGATAGATAGATAGATAGACAAATATTTAGAAGGAAGTTTGACATCATATCCATATAACAAAACAACAGGAATGGACTCCCCCTTAGAGCCTGTAACTTCACCAGTCATGGGCTTTGGCCCAAGTTTACATTACCAGGTATGAATTCCTCGTGTAGAATAGACCTGAAATCCTAAAATCAGAAAGTGATTGGTTGCCTCCATAGCAGTCATGTCAATATTTCACCAGGGGGCACATCTTGTCTGACAGGTTAGTGTTACAGAAAATGTGTTCCGTTCTAAATCTTCTATAAGCCACTCCGCTGTGGGATGTCTTTCTGTATGCTGTGAATATGTGTTGCTCCCACTGAATAATAAATAAAGCTGTTTTGGCGTACGGCAAGGCAGCTTAGAGGCAGGTGGGCAATCCAAGCAGAGATACAGAGAGAAGAAAGGAGAATAGAGAGAGACGCCTAGCCACCGCCGAAGGAGCAGCAAGATGCCAGCAGACCAGTAATGCCATGGCCACGTGGTAAAACATAGATTAATAAAAATGGGTTAATTTAAGATGAAAAAACTAGCTAGCAAGAAGCCTGCCATAGGTCATACAATTTGTAAAAAAATATTAAGCCTCTGAGTGATTATTTTATAAGCGGCTGCAGGACTGCGGGGCCAGGCAGGACCACGGGGCCAGGTAGGACCGGAGAAACTTACTGCTACACCACTCCAGATGGCACCTTGATTTGAGCCCAGAAACTGACCTTCAGAACTGTCTAAGAATAAATTTGTCTTGGTTTAAGCCACTAAGTGTGTGATAATTCATTACTGGAGCCAAAACAAAAAATAAAAATGAAATCATAATACAAGACTGTAAGCTAATGTACTAGAAATACCATGACATATTTGCTAGTAGCAAAACTAACAGATTATTACAACCCAGGAGGGTACTCTGAGCTCAGTGATATGGGACTATCCTTGTATTTATTATCATATTCCTACCACCATTTTACAAGATGGGTACTTTCGTGTTGCTTTATAGATGAGATAAGTAAGGATTAAAGCGATATAGAGGCAATAAATGGTGCCGAGATTCAAAACTTGATGTAAACCAAAAGTTTGTTTATAGGATTTTCAATTACATGATCTCTGACAAACGCTTCTCATTCTAGAACTGAAATTCTTCCAGCTAGTAGACCAAATATTTTCTTTTTATTTACCTTTTGATTAAACCTGTATGCTGTTGTTATCATTTCGGGCTTTCTCGGTGGCCAGTTTGGGGTTAGGCAAATGCTGTGGTGTCTCATGGTTCAGTGGCTTCAGATTTGTCAGGTAAGAATTTAATAAACTTTGATTCATGGCCTAGCACTCACAGAGGCACTAGTCTCAATTTGCTTTGTGGTCCAACAATAACATGCCATGCCCTGGGTAATTTACAAGAAAAAAATTATATTTATCATAGTTTTGGAAACTTTGAAGTCCAGTTTCAGAATGCCAACATCTGGCAAAACGTCCTCTTTAGTAGCATCTAGAGCAGGGGTTCTCAACCTTCCCAGTGCTGCAACCCTTTAGTATAGCTCCTCATGTGGTGGTGACCCCCAAACACAAAATAAATTATTTTCATTGCTACTTTATAAGTGTAATTTTGCACTGTTGTGAATCATAATGTAAATATCTGATATGCAGGATACCTGATATGCGGCCACTGTGAGAGGGTTGTTCGACCCATGGTTAAGAACTGCCGGTGGGGGATGGGGGAGCAGGCACCTCATAACTCTTTAGTTGCTTCTAATCCATGTGAAGGTGGAGCCTTTGTAAATCAGCCAATACCTCCCCCTTAAGGCCCTACACCCCCACTTGATTGCACTGGTGAATATGTTTATAGCATATAACTCGGGGTGACACATTTAAACCATAGCATACCCCAAAGTGTAGAAACACCCTCAGAAGCTGATTGATGATGGCGTTTTATGTTATGGCGTTTGGGGTTTCTGTTTGTGTTTCTCTGCCTCCAGTATCTGCGCCTGTGCCCCACCCTGTACTTTCTCCTGAGGTCTGATGATCACACAATACACTTCCACTTGACTTCATGCCCTGTACTTTAGCCTCTTGGACTTCTCGAGTGTTTGTCTTATCAGGGTGAGCTGCCTTAGCCAACGTTTCAACCTTCCTCTACTTAACACACTCAACCATTGGTGCCTCGTGTCTTCGCTCTACACTTACCTGCAGTTTGATAGTATAAATAAGTCAATTTTCAGTACCTGACCATTGAGGAAAATGACTGGATTTGTGTTCCATCAAATTAATTGTTCATAGCTGGGAGGGGGTGGTACAGGCTTTGATCCCAGCACTTGGGAGGCAAAGGTATGCAGATCTCTGTGAGTTCAAGGCCAGCTTGGTCTACACAGCAAGTCCCAGGACAGGCTCCAAAGCTACACAAAGAAACCCTGTCTCAACCCCCCCCAAAAAAAATTAATTGTTCATAAATATCACAGGCAAGTGTCTACAGAAGGTTTCAGATTCGTAGTCTATAAAACCTGTGTCCAGGGGTATCCAGTGTGTTAGCAATCGATGTTCCTCAAGAACGTGTAGCACTTGGCTGTGGAAGGTCATATTTTGTATCAGAAATCTGTGGCCAAGTTCTGGTACATTTCAGTGAGTCCTCAGAGGAAGCTGTGAATGCCATTGCGGTGACAGACTCTCTGAAGGTACTAACTGGAGTGCTCACTGGTTTCAGGTTAGATGATTTTCATAACATTTGGTTAGACAGGGCCACCATTTAATGAGCTGATTTACTAATATGAGTGAAATACAATAAGATTTGCAAATGTAGAGCATACTGTCTCCAAACCTCAAACAACTAGACAGTGCATGACTTTCATATTGTGGATCCCAAGACAGACAGCAGTTAGATCTTGAGAATGCCAAAAATGAAACCACCCTCACTTCAGGAAATAACTCTGAGGAATTTAGCCAGTTTGGCAGGACCTTGCACCTACGTGTTGTGTTGGTTAGATTTAGATCAACTTGACACTGTCTGAGAGGAGGGAAGTTCAACTGAGAAAATGCCTCCATAAGATCTGGCTCTGGGCAAGCCTAAAGGTTATGTTCTTCATTAGTGATGGATGGGGGAGAGCCCAGCCCCCTGTGGGTGGTGCCACCCCTGAGCTGGTGGTCCCTGGTCTTATAAGAAAGCAGGCTGAGCAAGCCATGAGGTGCAAGTCAGTAAGCAGAACTCCCTCATGGCTTCCGCATCAGTTTCCATCTCCAGGTTCCCGCTCTGATTCCTTTGATGATAACTTGTTATAAGAAAAAGTGAAATAAACCCTTTTTCTCTTAAAGTGTTGGTCATACTGTTTCATCACAGCAATAAAAACCCCAACTAAGACATATGTGAAACAATGGCCCCTGGTAAGTGTATTTATAGATGCTTATGTGTCCTCTATGGGTGTTTCAAATTAATGTTGTTAAAGGATGAAGTCATTGGTGCAATATCATATGTGTGCTTACAGAGAAGGGTGGATACAGTAATTTTGCCCTACCATCTGTGTATAATGGCAGGTTTCTGAGTATCTGCTAAAGGTGCTTTGTATCCCTTCAGAGGTAGCACATCCCACCCTGATTGGTTCTGGAAACCGGACCAGAGATGGCAAGTGAATGGAAGGACAGACACATAGAAACAGGTGCAGAAAAGCTGCAGTCCAGTGGGCTATGTGCAGTCTGATACAGCTAGACCAACTCTGCAGCAACCCAGCACTCAGCATGTTTATTAGGTACATTACAGGGCTTATCCTCACTTTGTCTTAGTGGGTTGGTTGTGGGTCTCTGTAGGTGAGCAGTCATGGGCTGAAAACAAGCAGGAGGAAACTGCAGTTGTGAGTTTTGTGCCTACTAGTCAATGGTTTGTCAACACTACCACTTGCACACACTGTCAACACTGGCACTCAGACCAGAGGGAGACCTTACCATCCCTCTGAGACTGACTAAGTCGGTGCTTTGCCCTTCTCATGGGTCTGAGACAGTGGACTTTGCTATGGATGCACCAATGTGAACAAAACACATTCCCTCATGACTTCATCTGCTCTTTACACATTTAATCAAGGCTCCCTTGGCTCCCTGTATGGATAAGATAAACTGAGACAGAGAGACAGTTAAACCAGGAATTAACACAATGTGTTATAATAGCAAGTTTCTTGTAGTTTTGAAGGCCTTGTAGTCCAGTTTCATGATGTAAGCATCTGGCAAGAGATATGGTCATACAGAGCAAGTATTTTAAAATAGTGAGTATTGGGCATAAGGATTTAACATGATTCATGGCATCAAGTTGTGATAATGCACTACGGAGAGCAATTATTCTCTTCAAATTTCAGAGCATGGTAAATTAAATTAGTAAATGTAGACACTATGAGGATAACCAGCTCTGACTTCTTTAGGTCTATAATCACTGAGGAGTTGAATAACCTCCTGCTATATTGTTTTTGCATTTGCGTTTTTCTGATTCTGCACTTTCTCATTTCAGGAGCTTATCTTGCATGTACTGCTGTTAAAATAAAAAAAATTAATATTGTTTAATTCTGCATCTGTAACAAGAGTTTAGAAAGCCAAGATAGTCCCATGTGTCATTCAAATTTAAAACATTCCAACATCTTTTCTTCCAGAGGGACCCCATGCTATACAAAATTTGTATAGTATTGAGTAGTGAAATCACAACTTCAATATTCAACTTAAAAATCAGAAAAAAAAAAGTCGGTGGTCACAGTGCACTCATATATGTATCTATGGAAACCCTATTGTGCACACTTTATGTGTCTGCCCCACTTTTTTTTCCTCCAGAAACAAATAAAATGCTTCCTTGATTAAGAAGCAACACATTTAAACTATGCCACCAAGGCACGTGTAAAATTAGACCAACAACCGTGGGTCTGGAAAGTTTCTGCCACAGGCTCTTTTGACACCTGTTCACCAGCCATTCAGAGGAAACTGTGGGGGCTGAAGATGCTTCAGTTCTGTGGGCATTCCTTCCCAAAATAGTTTTTATCAAATTGCTTCGCCAAAAGAAGCAGCAGGGCGGGCAGTCTCCCGGCTCCAAGGCTCAGCAACTGTCCCTAATGGGTGGCATTTTGTCGGTGTCTAAATCCTCTTTTGGTCCAACAGCTGATTTTTCTCCTTTGTTCCAACCTTCCTTTCTGGTTTCCTAGGGAGTGGCAGCCACATCCTTCCCAGGCCACTTCCTTGGAAGCAGCCACTGAAATGACCACACAGCTGTCTGCAGTTGTCTGACCGTGGCCAGGATACTCAAGAGTTAGGATTGCCTCACCAAGTCCATCCATGAGGTGGGCGAAAGGCGAACTGAAAAGGAAAGGGAACAGTTTTAATTTAAGTCAGGGAAGTGCCAAAGCCTGTTCTAAATATCCATTTGTCTTGGTAGATTTATTCTTCTCCTCAATTGGAAAAAAATAAATAAAATCAAAGTATCTCACTCAACACATTCATGACTTTTATTTTCACTCAATTTTAAATGTTAAAACTTCAGCCATAAAAATGATGCTGATGTTTTTAAGTAATTCATTCATTATGTAAGTGAGGGACAGGCCTGATTCCATTTGGAAGGAGGAAACCCTTATGCTGTATTTAAAAAAAAAAAAAAAAAAAAAAAGTTTCTGCTTACTGTGGCAGTTGAGTTGCTCTGTTTCCTAGAACCTGACCTTCCCCAACCTGTGATCTTGATTTGTTTTTGAGAATACCATTACCCTCTCGGACCCTTCCTGACCCCTCCCTAATCACATGGTGGGTGACCACATGATGTTTTTTAAAGATATTTGTATAATTCCTTATTGCCCTATTGTCTCGCTTCTGTAAAACTACTTGTGATATTACTCCTTAAAAGGGGGCCCAGGAGATGGATTCAGGCGTTCTTTCTTTAACCCAACTTAGGAGGCAGTTGCTGGCCAGCTCTTGGTGCACCCCAGTAAAACTCAAACTTGCTTTAAATTTGGCTCAAATTGTGGTAGGGGTCTTATTCTCGTCCTTGGAATTAACATAAATACCAATAAGCCTTATAAGGCAGCTGAAGAGACATACCCCACCTTATCTGGCTTTTATATTGATTCTGGGGACCGAAACATAGGTCATGTTAATCCCACCAGGCAAGAATAAGACGACTACCACAATTTGAGGCAAATCTGAAGCAAGCCTGACTTTTATTGGGGTGCACCTGAGAGCTGGACAGCAACTGCCTTCTAGGTCTGACTAAAGAGAGCAGCCCTGAGTCTGATTCACAGGGCCCTTTTAAGGGTAACATCAGGAGTCGTTGCAAAGGAGGTTACAGAAGACAATGGAACAGTAAGTACAGAAAATTTTCCAAATAAATAAATTAATTAATTAAAAACAAACAAATAACACCCATCACCATGTGGTCACCATGTGATTAGGGAGTTGGTGGACAGATGCTGGATTGTCATTATATAGCAAATAACCCTCTCCATAAGTCTGTCTGGTTGTTGTCAGAACAGGGTCCATGAAGGAAGCTGTGTGAGGATTTCTGATGACTTGTAAGAAGGCTCCACGTAATCAAGACAAGAGTCTTGTAATGTCGCTTCCACACAGCTTGGGTTGTTCTTGGAACGTGATTATGTGCCCTTCCCAGGTGTGAATAGGGGTGAGGTTTGCTTTGTATTACCCATCATCATACTTTTGTCATCCAAAGATATTTCCAAGCACAAGTTGTCCTGACTATACAGAGCTTAAACTCCTGTGACCATGCCCTCGTGACTATATACAGCTTGAACTCGAGTGAACTTTGCTCCTATGACTTTGCCTAACCCTTAGAATATCCTCAGAAACAAAAAGAAAGAAAATCATATTCCATTACCTTTCATCTCCCAGGAATTGACCCTGGCATGCAATCCTGATATTCTGTTGTTCACAGGGCTGGCAGTCTTTCTCACGTGTGTCCATTGCTGGTTCTATAAACCAAGGTCCTTTGTTAGCAAAAAATCTTCCCTGTTCTCTCTGCAATTCCAATCCCTTCTCCTTTTCACTAGGCCAGAGATCTAGCTCTTCTTATAGAAACTGCTGCTCCTTTCACTCTCTAGAGAAGATACATAGGAAATATCTGAATGCTATAAGGGGCAAGGAAGCTGTTCCAATATTGTTCCGGGTTAAATGTCATCTTTATCTTAAGTTAATATGCTTAAAAACTAGCCTGAAGATAACGGTGTTAAGACTGGGCAGTCTTTAGTGGGTGATTGGTACGTATGTTCGTATTGTGTAATTACTTTTTCTGAACTGAAACATCAGCTCCTTGGAGGGGTGAGGGGGGAACAAAAGACTCGGGAAAATTAACACAATGTAGAATGGTCACTGAAGTTAAAAGGCTCACAAAGCTACTACCCCAGTATGTATTCAATAACCAACTGCTTGGGAGAGGAAGCCTGAGTAGAGACAGCAGTGAGTCACACAGGGAGCTCTGGAGATGCAGATGTGGTGAGTCCCTCCTCATGCTGCCATGGGCTTTTTGGTGATGCAGCTGTGTTGGGGGTGAAGAAGATCACTCGGACATAGGTTCAAGCCAATAGAAAGTCTTTATTAGCCACCCAGTGACTACACCCAGTGTTTGGGATCCCAGTGCAATCCTGAGCCTTTCTCTGGGTGGGCTTTTAAGCACAAAAAGTGGGTGGGCACAGAAGTCCTTGTGCTCACCGATCATCCCTAGGGAAACGGGGTATGTTAAACACACAGGTTGTCTCTTGAAAGGAAAAGTGCATAGTCTATTTTCCACCTTGAGTTCTGGGAATGGATGTGGTTAATAGCCTGGTGACCTCTGGGCTCTCTGTCTGGCCAGGGGCTCCCCGACACTTAACAGTCAAGACCAGAGCTAGTTAATAGCCTAGGTGACCTCTGTGCTTTCCATAGGACCAGGCTACACATACCCACCCCCAAGACCCTTGTGGACAGGACCAAAGATGGTTAAAGCCTGGTGATCTCTGCATATAATCTGTATGACCAAGACCACATCAGATCCCCCCTTGAGCTCTTAAGATAACACATGTAGTCTATCTACATCATCCATCTTCATGGAAGAGGTAACATGCACTTTGAAAATGTTTCAATGTGATTATGCCTTAAGATTAATTATGCACACAGGATTGTATACACCAGGAAACTTTTTCTAAATTGTACTATCTTTAAATATGCCTGAAACAAACTGCTTAGTGTCAGACTCTAGAAGTTGGACCCAACCCTGGTACTAAGTTGTGTTGAACCACACTTCCTTATCCACACAGAGTAATCATTATTACTCTGCTGGCCATGGGTTTTACAGAGGATGTCACACACACACACACACACACACACACACACACACACACACATACACAAAAAAAAAAAAAAAAACACATCCTGGGTTGACACACTTCAGTTGTCAAGATCAGGTAGCCAGAAGCAAACTACAGAAGCCAAAAACCAAGGTTAGTACATTTAGAGACTTTTCTCAGAACTATGGGCTTTGATGGACTTGTCTTTCTTTTTCTTTTGGCAGGTTCTGCCTACGTGCTGGGTTTCATGGCCTGAACAGTACTTCTATCATGGCATCAGTTGTGTTAAATTCTGGGAGCCTGTTGTAGCTGTTCCAATTACTCATGCTGTGTGTAAGTGACCCCCTTATCCGTGATCCTGTAAGCAATCTAATAATCTTATTATTTCACCAACCTAGACAACGGAATTGGTTTTTTGTTGTTGTTTTTGTTTGTTTTATTTGGTTTGGTTTGCCTCCAGTGCCTCATCTGAGGAGCACAGACATTTATTCACGTCTCCCAAAAAGAGTCACACAACAGAGGGAGCCCACATGAGTGAGATCAGTGCCCTTCAAAAGAGATGTCAGAGAGAACTCCTTCAGCTTCCACCATGAAAATCACAGGATATATCCACCTATGAATTGGGAAGTAGGCCTTCCCCAAACATCAAACCGTCAGTACCCTGAAGTAGAACTCCATGGCCTTCATAACTATGAGAAATAAATCTGGTTGCTCATGAGCTACTTCAGTCTAAAGTAATTTGTTAAACCAGCTTGAACACACTGTAACAAAGGTTGGGGAGAGATCCAATTAATCTCTCTATGAGTATTTGTGAAGAACTACAAAGACCAGAAGTCACACCAGCCACCAGAAATCCAAGCCACAAAGACTAGAAAACTGAAGAGCTGAAGAGTAAGCAGAAACCAAGGAGAAAAAAAAAAAAACAAAAAAAAACCATCCAACAAAGGCAAACTCAGAAATCAGAGATCAGAACTAATCATCCCAAACCTAGATGTCTAAATGCCAGTGTAAAAATACAATCAAGATCAGCCAGAGTAATATGGCACCACCAGATCCCAGCTAATCTATGACAGTAAGACCTGAACATTCCAACACAGCTGAAGCACAAGAAAACTTCCTTAAAAACAACTTTATGAAGATGACAGAGGTCCTCAAAGAGGAAATGGAAAACTCCCTTAAAGAAATTGAAGAAAAGACAAAAAAAAATTAGAGGAACAAATAAACAAATCACTTAAAGAATGCCAACAAAGCCAAGAGAAAATGAACAAACTAGTGAAGGAAAACTGTTCATGACATGAAAATTGAAATAGAAGCAAAAAGGAAACACACATTGAGAGAATCCAGGAAATGGAAAAATCTGGGTAAGCAAACAGGAACTACAGACACCACCAAGCATCATCAGCAGAATACAAAAGATGGAAGAGAGAATCTCAGGCATTGAGGATATAACAGAAGAAATAGATTCATCAGTCAAAGAAAATGTTAAATCTAAAAAAATCCCAATACAAAAGATCCAGGAAAATCTTGGGCACCATAAAAAGATCAAACCTAAGGACAATAGGAATAGAAGAAGTATCTCAGCACAAAAACCCTAAAAATATATTTAACAAAATCATAGAAGAAAATTTCCTAACCTAAGGAAGGACATGCCTATAAAGGTACAAGAAGCTTACAAAATGCCAAATAGATTGGATCAGAAAAGAAAACCCCCATGTCACATAATAATCAAAACACTAAACACACAGAACCAAAAAGAGTATTAGAAGCTGCAAGGGGAAAAGGCCAAGTAACATATAATGGCAGACCTAGAAGAATAACACCCAACTTCTCAAGGAGATGCTAAAATCCAGAAGGGCCTGGACAGATGTCATATAGACTCTTAGAGGCCACAGGTGCCAGTCCAAACTACTCAGCAAAACTTTTAATCACCATAGATGGAGAAAACAAGATATTTCATGTCAAAGTCAAATTTAAATTATATCTATCCACAAAGCCAACTCTACAGATGCTAGATGAGAAACTCCAACCCAAGGAAGTTAAATACACCCACAAAAACACAGGCAGTAGAAAATCTCCACATCAGCAAAATCTAAAGAAGAGAAACACAGGTACACACCAACACAAAACCAACAACAACATACTAGTAGGTATTACAAGTCAGTGGTCATTAATATGTCTCAATACCAATGCACTCAAATAGACAATAAAAATATACAAGCTAACAGAATGGATACAAAGACAGGATTCCTCCTTCTGCTGCATACAAGAAACATGCCTCAACATCAAAGATAGACTTTACTTCAGAGTAAAAGGCTGGAAAAAGATTTTCTTTTTTATTTTATAATTTAATTTAATTTTACATATCAGCCACGGATTCCCTTGTTCTCCCCCCTCCTGCCCCCCCCACCTTCCCCCCAGCCCACTCCCCATTCCCATCTCCTCCAAGGCAAAGACTCCCCTGGGGATTGAGATCAACCTGGTAGATTCAATCCAGGCAGGTCCAGTCCCCTCCTCCCAGGCTGAGCCAAGTGTCCCTGTATAAGCCCCAGGTTCCAAACAGCCAACTCATGCACTGAGGATAGGTCTTGGTCCCACTGCCTGGATGCCTCCCAAACAGATCAAGCTAATCAACTGTCTCACTTATCCAGAGGGCCTGATCCAGTTGGGGGGCCCTCAGGCATTGGTTTCCGTTCGTTTGGCTATTTGTCCCTGTGCTTGGAAAAAGATTTTCTAATCAAATGGACCTAATAAGCAAGATGATGTAGCTATCATGATATTAAACAAAACAGAATTCAAACCAAAATTAATCAAAAGTAATGGAGACATTTCATACTCATTAAAAGAAAAATCCACCAGGATGATGTCTCGATTCTGAACATTTAAGCTCCAAATGCAAGAGTACCCACATTTGTAAAGGAAATACTACTAAAGCTTAAATCACGCAAGTCTCAATATATACCAAAAAAAAACCAACAACTGAAATCATCTCCTGTATCCTATCAGACTACCTTGGATTAAAGTTGGATTTCAACAACAACAGAAACACTAGAAAGCTTACAAACTCATGGAAGCTGAACAAATCTCTACTGAGTTACTATTGGGTTAAGGAAGAAATAAGAAAGTAAGACTTCCTAGAACTAAATGAAAATGAAAGCACAACATACCCAAACTTAAGGGACACAATGGAAGTGGTGCTAAGAGGAAAGTTCATACCAGAGATTTAATAGCACACCTGAAAGCTCTAGAACAAAAAGTAGCAAATTCACCCAGGAGTAGACAGCAGGAAATAATCAAACTGAGGGTTGAAATCAATAAAACAGAAACAAAGAGAACAATATAAAGAATAAATGAAACAAAGTATTGATTCTTTGAGAAAATCACCAAGATAGAGGAACCCTTATCCAAACTAATTGAAAGGCAAGAGAGAGAATATCCAAATTAACAAAATCAAAAAATCAGAAATGAAAGGGGAGCCATAACAGCAGACACTGAGGATATCCAAAGAATCGTTGGGTCATACTTCAAAAACCTGTATTCCACAAAATTGGAAAATCTAAAAGAAATGGACAATTGTCTCTATAGATATAACTTACCAAAATTAAATAAAAATCAGATAAACAATTTAAACAATTTAAATAGACCCATAACCCCCAAGGAAAGAGAATCAATTATTAAAAGTCTCCCAAGCAAAAAAAAAAAAAAAAAAAAAAAGCCCAGGGCCAGGTGGTTTTAGCACAGAATTCTACCAGACCTTCAAAGAAGAGTTAATACCAATATTCTTCAAATTACTTCACAAAACAGAAACAGAAGGAACATTGCCAAACTCATTTTATGAGGCCAAAGTCACCTTGATACCCAAACCACACAAAGACTCAACAAAGAAAAAGAATTACAGACCAATTTCTGTCATGAACATAGATACAAAAATACTCAATAACATACTCACAAACTGAATCCAAGTACACATCAAAAAGATCACCCATCACAATCAAGTAGGCTTTACCCCAGAGATACAAGGATGGCTCAACATATGAAAATCTGTCAGTGTAACCTGCAATATAAACAAACTGAAAGAAAAGAACCCACATGATCATCTCATTAGATGCTGAAAAAGTCTTTGACAAAATTCAGCTCCCTATCATGATAAAATTTTGGGAGAGATCAGAGAAACAAAGAACATACCTAAACATAATAAAAGCAATATACAGCAAGCTAACAGTCAATATTAAATTAGATGGAGATAAATTTAAAGCAATTCCACTAAAATCAGGAACAAAACAAGGCTGTCTATTCTCTGCATAACTATTCAAAATAGTGCATAAGTTTTAGCTAGAGCAATAAGACAACTTAAGGAGATCAAGGAAATACAAATTGTAAAAGAGGAAATCAAAGTATTGCTATTTGAAGATAATATGATAGCATACATAAATGACCCCAAAAATTATACCAGGAAACTTCTACAGCTGATAAATATCTTCAGCGAAGTGGCTGAATACAAAATTACCTGAAAAAATTCAGTAGCCCTCCTATATATAAATTATAAACAGACTGAGAAAGAAATCATGGAAACAACACAGTAGCCTCTAACAATATAAAATATCTTGGTGTAACTCTAACTAAGCAAGTGAAAGACCTGAATGACAAGAACTTCAAGTCTTTGAAAATAGAAATTGAAGAAGATATCAGAAGATGGAAAGATCGCCTATGCTCATCTGAAGGATTAACATAGTAAAAATGGCCATCTTACCTAAAACAATCTACAGATTCAATGCAATCCCCAACAAAATTCCATCACAATTCTTTACAGATCATGAAAGAACAATACAGAACTTCATATGGAAAAACAAAAACCCAGGATAGCTAAAACAATCTTGTACAATAAAAGAACTTCCAGAAGTATAGCCATCCTTGATTTCAAGCTGTACTACAGAGATATAATAATTTAAAACAGCACGGTATTGACATAAAAACAGATATGTATATCAATGGAATCAAATTGAAGACCTAGGCATAAATCCACACACCTATGGATACCTGAATTTATTTAATTTTTAACAAACAAGCCAAAATTATACAGTGGAAAAAAGAAAGCATCTTCAACAAATGGTGCTGGTTTAATTGGATGTCAACATGTAGAAGATGGCAAATAGATCCATATATATCACCCTGTGTACAAAACTCAAATCCAAGTGGATCAAAGACCTCAACACAAACCCGGATACATTGAACCTGATAGAAGAGAAAATGGGGAATAGCCTTGAACATATTGGCACAGGAGACAACTTCCTGACTAGAATACCAGTAGTGCAGACACTAAGATAGACAATTAATAAATGGGACCTCATGAAACTGAAGAGCTTCTGTAAGGCAAAAGACATCATCAACAGGACAAAACAAGGCCCACAGAATGGCAAAAGGTCTTTACCAAACCCACATCAAACAGAGGGCTGATTCCCAAAATATATAAAGAACTCAAGAAATGAGACATCAACAAACCAAATAACTCAACTAAAAGATGGAGTACAGAGCTAAACAAAGAATTCTCAACAGAGGAATCTCCAATAGCCAAGAATCACTTAAAGAAATGTTCAGCATCTTTAGCCATCAGGGAAATGCAAATCAAAACAACACTGAGACTCCATCTTATACCTGTCAGAATGGCTAACATCAAAAACAGAAGTGACAGCTCATGCTGGTGAGGATGTGGAGCAAGCGGAACACTCCTCCACTGCTGGTGGGAGTGCAAACTTGTACAGCCACTTTGGAAATCAATATGGCTGTTTCTCAGAAAATTGGGAATCGATCTACCTTAAGACCTAACTATACCACTCCTGGCCATATACCCAAAGGACACTCTACCATACCACAAGAATACTTGCACAATTACATTCATAGCAGCATTATTTGTAATAGACAGAACCTGGAAACAATCTAGATGCCCCTCAACTGAAGAATGGGTAAAAAAAATGTGGTACATATACACAGTGGAGTATTACTCAGCTGTTAAAAACAGTGGTATTGGGAAATTTGCTGACAAATGGACGGAACTAAAAAAGTTCATCTTGAGTGATATAACCCAGACCCAGAAAGACAAACATGATATTCACAAACTCATAAGTGAAACTTAGCCATAAAGTGAAAGAAAGCCGTGCTACAGTCCACATACCCAGAAGCTAAGTAACAAGGAGGGCTCAAATGGTGATGTATGAATCTCACTTGGAAGGGGAAATAGAATGGAAACTTCCAGTAGTAGGAGGAGGGGCCTGGAAGGGGGAATGAGAATGACAACAGGAGGGACCATTGGGGACTCTGGGATGAACTAGGAACTTAGAGCAATGAAAACTCCCAGGAATCAATGAGGGTGACCCTAGCTAAGACTGCTAGCAATTGAGGATACTGAGCCTGAACTGGCCATCTCCTGTAACCAGGCAAGACTTCCAGGAGAAGGACTGGGACACAAACGAAATCCCAAACCTTTCAACCTACAATATTTTCTGCAAGATGTGTTGGGGTAAAGATGGTGCAGAAATTGTGGGAGTGGTCAACTAATGAATGGCCCCGCTGGAGACCTATGCCCTGAGAGGGAAGTCACCCCTGAGGGCCAGGACCCAGAGATGAGATACCGCAGAGACCTAGGATAGAACCAAACACGAAAAGCGAAAGAAAAAAAAAAGAGTCAATGAAATGGTTCCTAATGGTATTCTGCTCTATTCATAGACTGGTGCCTAGTCCAACTGTCATCGAGAGGTTTCACCCAGCAACTGATGGAAACAGATGTGGAAACCCACAGCCAGACATTAGATGAATCTAGGGGAATTCTGCAGAGGAAGGGAAAGAAGGATTATAGGACCCAGTGGTGTCAAGGGCACAAGGAAACCCACAGAATCAACTAGGGATCATAGGGGGATAACAGAGACTGAACTGACATCCAGGGAGCCTACAGGGGACTGACCTAAACCCTCTGCTTATATGTTACAGTTATATAACATGGTCTTCCTATGAGACTCTTCACAGTGAGAATAAGGACTGTCTCTGACTATGTTGTCTGCTTTTGAGACCCTTTCTTCCTACGGGATTGCCTCATCCAGCCTGAACAGGAGAGGAGATGTCTAGTCTCACTGCAACTCGGTATACATGGCTAGGTGATATCCATGGGAAGCCTGCCTGTATCTGAACAGAAACAGTGGAGGAGGAGTGGCTGGGGTGGAGGGTAGAGGAACTGGGAAGAGGGGAGGGGAAACATTGATTGGGGTGTAAAATAAATAAATGAACAAAAATTAATGTGATCTGATTAAGTTCCTACTAGAACAGGAGCAATTTGCTTATTTAAATGACGCACGTGGAGGTTTTAAGTAAATACACATCTCATAAATTTAGCCAGTTTTGTTTTTTTTTTTTTTTTTTTTTTAAATCATGCCCTTGTGTCTTAACTCCAGGCACACAAGAGCAAAGATTTAACTAGCATCACAGTAACGTAGCTGTGGATGTCATTCGGGGTCAGAACACACTGAGTGGCTTTGCTGCTTTCCAGTTACTCCATTAATAGCGACTGGAAATAGAAAAGGCACATGACCCGAAATGATGATCTCATCAAGTACTCCAAGCTACTGTACTCACACTGCTTAAAGATAACTTGTCTTCACCCAACCTAAGCAGAGTATACCATATAAAGGAATCTACCATCTTATGCAGGAGGACTCCCTGGACATCCTGTGCTGAATATGTCAGAATATAATTGAAAGGCCTAAAAATAAAGTAGCGTTTGTCCTGTGTCTATATTTTAGGCATGGAGTTGGGAGTGAAGGAAGGCTGAGATAATGTTTTATTTCATGTGGTATGTATCAGTTGTTAAGAAGCAAAGAAAAAGCTAGATAATAAAATAGTATTTGAAAACTTCCAGAAGAATCGCTTCTTTATGAGTTTCATATTACCCTTAATCATCACAATTCCATGTGTGTGATTGACATCACCATTCAGTCCTTCACCCATGTATTCAGTCCATAAACAATTCAGTGTTAACACTGGTAAAAGCATCAAGCTTCACCTCTAGAGTGGATTCTCTCCTGGAGAGAATCTAATTTCATATGCGTAGAGGACTTGAAAGAAGACAATGGGGTGAGACAAAAAAGTCTGGGTAAAGAAGTGAGAGTAGGCAACAGGGGAAAGAAAGACAAATACTGATTGCAAGTTGCCTTTCATATGCAGACTAGGGGAGGGAAGGAGACCACCAAGAGGGAGGGATAAGGGGCAGTAGGGATGAACAAAAACAAGGGAAAGTGATCCAGGCATTTGAAAGTGTTATATTAAACTCATTATTTTTACACTCAGAGACAGGCTGCCTCCAGGCCTATTTCACTTCTTAGTGGTGTTTGACACATCCTATTTGAAAACACTTTCCATTATAGGCTTAACCCCTCTCTCTTCCAGTCCCACCTATTCTTTTTCCTTCATTTGAACCCTAAAGATTATTTTCCTGAGGTGGCAGAAAAGCATGGTGAGATTTGAAAACCATGAAGAGAAACAGTATGGTTTGGGTGATGCTCAGAAAAGTGTAGTGTCCTCTGGGAATAAACATGTTGGACAATTGGCTCCTACCATCCTTCAAAGGATAACCATAGTCCATGAGCAATAGGTCCAAAACAAAGATTTGAGTGCAAATAGTTTATTTTGAGGTCTTGGAGAAGACTCTGATAAGCAGGCTTAAGAGAGGATTGGATTAAAGGCATGAGTTCGAGGCCAGTCTGGTCTACAGAGCGAGATCCAGGAAAGGCGCAAAGCTACACAGAGAAACCCTGTCTCGAAAAACAAAACAAAACAGAGAGAGAGAGAGAGAGAGAGAGAGAGAGAGAGAGAGAGAGAGAGAGAGAGAGAGAATTGGAAAGGGAAATTAGCCAAGAATAAATTTGTTATGAATCGTAAGTCCCTCAGTAACTATAGCTGAATCAAGGCAGCACCCTTTAGAGCCCAGTGTGGGAGATACACTTCATGATCCTTTCCCCTGGGGGATGCACTGGGCTATTTATACATACAAACCAACCAGGGCTTCTTAAGAGTGTGCAACTGCCGGGTAGTGGTGGCACATGCCTTTAATCCTAGCACTCGGAAGGCAGAGCCAGAAGGATCTCTATGTGTTTGAGGCCACCCTGGTCTACAGAGCAAGATCCAGGACAGGCACCAAAACTACACAGAGAAACCCTGTCTTGAAAAAAAAAAAAAAAAAAGAAAGAGTGTGCAACTGTCAGTGATTCATCCCCCAGGTAACTCTGAGTAAGTGATGAAGGGCAAATATTCCCAAGGCTCCAGCAGCAGCCTGGGCATCTGTTGAATTTGCCGGAGGAGTAAGAAAATGTGAAGATGTTTACAGACATCTGAGCACAGTGAATAATGTGGCTGATTTTCTAGAGACCCAGAGAAAGCAACAATGAACAATTAGAGGTAAAACAAACAAACGAATGAATAAATAAATAAACAAGTAAATAAATAAATGTGAAATGGGGTTAGTTCTCCAAGATAATGCAAGACTGTTAAGTAAGAAAGGGAAGGAAGTAGAAAAATCAACAGCTATTCTGCATCTGCTACAGGCCAGGAGTTGTGCTTGGTGATAGTGTTCAATGAGGACAAGAGCAGTCTACTACACTTAGATAATGTATATGCCAGGAGAAGATAGCCAAAAGCAAGTATTTACAAGCTGTGTTTAGTGTTATTTAAGAAAACAGAAGTGTTAGAAAGAATCTTACCTAAGAAGAAGTTACCACCAAAAGAGACCTTTCAGGTTCTGCTCACTCATCAAGAACAGAACAGCCTTGCAAAAACCTAAAATCTAAATATGCAAAGCACTGAAGCAGAAAAAGGCTTTGTGTGTGCCAGGCAAGGTGTGCTGTGGAGTATGAAGGATGGTCAACAGCAGCCGTAGTTTCAGTTTTGAGGGAGTGAACCTGCTGATAGTTTCAGTTTTGAGGGAGTGAACCTGCTGAGTAGATGGCAAGCCAAAGTAAAAGAATTAAGTGCAAGTGGCAGATAGATAGGTAGGAAGATGGCAACATGTCATCAGAGTAAGAACAGAAAACATCTAGCAAAAATCAACGAGGAAAGTCATCTGTAAAGCAAACAGCTGGAGGTCCCAACAGAAGGAGTCCCCAGGCAGAGCAGAGTGTCCACTGGGTGGAGCTTCAAAACGAAGATAAGGAATAGCCACAGGTCGAGATCACATCGCCTAATTGGGGGTTCACACATGCAATAGAAAATAGTGATTGGGGTTCCCAGTCGAGCTTTGTCTCCATGGCTGAGCCTCCCAAGGCTGAATGTCCTACGGCTGAACTTCCCGCTTCTCTTGCATACTCCAATCACTTCTTAAGTTTTTAATTCTTTATTTCCTGTGTGCTTGCATAGGCCTGCTTGTCTGTATGTTCATCATGTATGTGCAGTGCCTATGGGAGCCAGGGAGGGTACCAGATCCTTTGGAACTGGAGTTAAAATTGTTTGTGGGCATCCTGGTGATAGGGGTGGGAATCAAACTGGGTCCCCCCCCCCCCCCCCGAAGTGCAGCAAGTGCTCTTTCCTGCTGGGACATCCCTCCAGTCCCGGTGCAGGGTGCAGGTCGTTTGATTTCTTGCAATAAGCAATGGTGACACCAGTTAGAAACAATCTACCTCCTAACCGCTCTAAAGGCACAGCATTTTTATTGTTACACTTCTTTCCCTCTCTGTCACAGAGCTGGACAGACCAGCTCAGCCTCAGAAAAGGAGCCTTGGAGGACACTTGAAATGAACATACTTGGGTTTGAAATGGGGAATGTTCACAGCTTCACCTGCAGGGTTAACTTTTCAGCCCATACCACACATGATAATTTATCAATATATATTGATATGCATTCTTGGGAATTAAGAATAAAAAACAATGTTTGTCTTTTCTGAGCCTGGGTTATCTCTCACAGGATAATATTTTCTAGTTCCATCCATTTGCCTGCAAATTTTATGATGTCATTGTTTTTTACGACTGAATAATACTCCTTTGTGTATATGTACAACATTTTCTTTATCCATTCTTTGGTTGAGGGTCATCTAGGTTGTTTCCAGGTTCTGGCTATTATGAATAATGCTGCTATGAACATAGTTGAGCAAGTATCCTTGTGATATGATTGAGCATTCCTTGGGTATATGCCCAAGAGCAGTATAGATGATTCTTGAGGTAGATTGATTCCCAAAGTTCTGAGAAACTGCCATACTGATTTTCAGTGTGGCTGTGTAAGTTTGCACTCCCATCAACAGAGGAGTGTTCCCCCTGCTCCACATCTCTCTAACATAAGCTGGAGATGTTTTTTATCTTAGCCAATGAGATAGGTGTAAGATGGTATCTCAGAGTAGTTTTGATTTGCATTTCCCTGATGACTAAGGATGGTGAGCAATTCCTTAAATGTCTTTTGGTCATTTGAGATTCTTCTATTGAGAATTCTGTTTAGCTCTGCAGCACGTTTCTTAATTGGGTTGTTTGGTATTTTGATGTCTAGTTTCTTGAGTTTTTTATATATTTTAGAAATCACCCCTCTGTCAGATGTTGGGTTGGTGAAGATCTTTTCCCATTCTGTAGGCTGTCGTTTTACTCACTCATAAGTTAATACTAGATGTAAAGCAAAGGATAACCAGACTACAATCCACAGCTTCAGAGAAGCTAGCTAAGGAGGACCCTAAGAGGGATGCATAGATTGCCCTGGGAAGGGGAAATAGATGAGATCTCCTGAGGAAGCTGGGGGTGAGGGGGGACAATAGACGGTAGGGGATGGGAGATGAGAACATAAGGGAACAGGATGATCTAAGGGAGACAGTTGTGTAGCTTGGTATGTTTAAGGAGCCCTGGTAGTGAGATCAAGATCTATCCTTGGTGCATGAACTGGCTTTTTTGAGTCCATTACCGATGGTGGGACACCTTGTCCAACCTTGATGCAGGTGGGCAGGGGGCTTGGGGGGGGGGGTGGTTTGGACCTGCCTCAACTGAAGGTACCAGGTTCTGCTGACTCCCCATGGGAGATCTTATCTTTTCAGAAGAGGGAATGGGGCGTAGGTTGTGGGGGAAGGCTGTGGGAGAGCGAGAGGAGGGATGAGAGGGGGATCTGTGGTTGGTATATAAAATGAGGGAAAAACTCTTAATAAAGAAGAATATAAAAAAGAATAAAAAACAAAAATGTCGGGGCTGGAGAGTTGACTCAACAGTTCAGAGAATTCGATGCACTTTCCAGAGGATATGGGTTCTGTTCACAGTAACAACAGGTGGTTCTCAACTGCCTGTAACTCCAGCTCCTGGAGGGTCCAGTGCCTCTCGACTCCACGAGTACCTGCCCTTAAATGCACAGACCCAACCCAAAACAGATGCAAACACATACATGTCATTTAAAATAATTTTACATTTTATTTTTAACAAATCTAAATCTAAATCATTGGGAGTAAAAAGGGTCATGAAGCACCAACTAAAAGAAACAAAATCAGATGTCAGTAATCTTTAAAGAATTATTTCCAAATAAACCATAAGCTGTCCTAAAAAGGACTGTGCCCATAAAATGTCCCTATGATCGCTATCCTCGGAGGGGCAGCAAAGGAGCCTGCAATAGGAAGAAGGATAGAGATTTTGATCTATCCTGGCAAGTGCACTGGAGGATAATTAATAAGAAATCCATTGCATTGTTAAAAGCCAGAAAGCTTACCTCAGGAGGAGTTCTGTAAGTGTACAACCAGGACTGAAGAGATTTCAGAGCTGAAAGTCTGCAACTGTCAAAAATAGTAAACCAATAAATAGGATTGTAAATATATAATGTATAAGCAACTAAGAAATAAAGCTATCAGTATGTATTTGTAGTGATGACCATCAGGAAAATGAAAACTTGAAGCCTACAAGTTTTTAAAAAGGGATATAGAAAAGAGTGTTTATTTTTATTTTATTGCCCTCAATTCTGCCTGAAATAAAAACCAATCATTTATGATATGGTATATAATCAGATAGCATCCAATGACTGCTAAATGAAACTGGTGTGTACCAATAAATCAAGTGTGGAAAGCATGTTGCACACCAGCACAAAATCCAGATGTCTAAAAGTTATATAAATTACAGATGCACAGATAATGAAAGATAGATTGATGAACAGAAAAAAACAGGCAGACAATGATAGAATAATTTTGGAAGAGATTATAGATGACATGGATGTGCATAGATAGATAATTGGTATAGATAGATAGATGATAGATAGATAGATAGGTAGATAGATAATAGACAGATGGATAGATAAATGATGGAAGATAAAAGCTACAGAAATATAAATCTTTCTCTCTTTGCAGCCTAGCCTAGAACTCACAATTCTGCCTGAACATTTCTGGTGATTCAATTACAGGCATACTACACCACATCTAGCTCTTTGTATACTTTTCGAATAAAAAAATCAGGAAGGATGAACATCAATGTATTCCTGGTATCTTTTGGAATGGGTCTACATGAACCTACAAAAACTCATCCTCAATTATTTTTGCATGTGCAGCAGCTGTGTTTTTTCACAAACCTACAAACTTTTGATTCATTGCATGCAGGAAGTGTATTTGAGTCTCCAAAGAGCTGTGTCATATAGAAGTGATTCTCTGAACAGGGGAGGGGGAGCTCCTTTTCCTAATTTCCTAGTCTGACCCATAAAGACAGACAGCTTGACTCTAGGCCTCCTCACTTCCACAATCCTGAAAAGTGCCTTATAATTACCAATTCACACATGCATGCCCCGATTCTCACTTGGGAGTCCAGTTCCTGGCCACACACATGGGGAGGGAGTGGAGGAGAAGAGACAGAGTACAGAGATCAGTTGAGAGCTTCCTGGAGACACTGGACCTTGGACTCCAGCAGTCCGGGTGCCTCCAGCACCTCAGCTTCTATACATATAGGAAGAGCTTCAGTTTCTTTTCTCCTCCTCACAGCCTTCCTGGTTTCGATTTCCCCAGTCTATAGGAGACAGAATAGTGACTCAGCACAGATGTGTCTGAGAATATTAATGGGGCAAGATCAGATGCACAAATGAGAAGGAGTGGATGGGAACAGGGAAGTACTCTAGAGAAATGAAGAGCAGAGACGAACGCAGGATACTGTGTATTGGGAAATTCTAAGGTGCGATGGATGTGTTTTCTTTTGTCTCAGAGGCATGGGGGCACAGGAAAAGCAAGTAAAAGAGGACACAGGTTTAAATTCATTTTGTGAAAAGCTTCCAACAGTAATTCTATGCGGTGTGAGCATTTGAAACACCAACCGTTCGCCACAAAGTGCTTCTGTTGAGAGGAAAACTAATCTTCAGTTTTATCATTGCTCCTGTTCATGTTTTCATTTAGACTCCAGTTGTATGATCGCACTGCAATGTTCAGTGTATAAACCGAAAATAATGTATACTATTACCAAATGCAAAGGCATATACACAGAACAGTAATGGCCAGTAGATCGTGAAGTGATGGATTTAGCCTTTATTCCCCGGATCGGCTCCTTGGTTAAGAAATGACCCACCGAGTGACACTAAGGTCCCAGCCACAGATGTCAAACGAGCACACTGGGTCTGCGACATTTCTGCCACAGCCTTTTTCGACACCTGTTGATCATTCAATCAGAGGAAACCTCAGAGCTGAAGATAAGCCAACTCTGTGGAAATTCCTTCCCAAAATAGCAAGAGCTGCGCAAATTGCTGGGCCTGCAAGTCGTGGTGGGCGGGGCTCAGGGCTGTTTGTCGCTCGGCAACTGTCTTTCATGGTTGGCATTTTTTCACTGTCTAAATTTTTTCACTGTCGAACAGCTGATTTCCTCCTTTGTCCACTCTTCCTTTCTGATTTCCTAGGGAGTGGCAGCCACATCCTTCGACAGGGCACTTCTTTGGAAGCAGCCGCCGAAATGCCCACACAGCAGTGACCTCTGTCCTTACAAGTTTGCTGTGCCCTGACCAAGTCCTTCCATGAGTTGTGAAAAATGCGAACTTCAGGGGAAGCAAAACATTGAGGTTTTGTCTCTAAGTCAAACGACTTGCCAAAGCCATTTCTGAACATCTTGCTAGATTTTCCTTTTTCTCCAATGAATATAACTGGAGTGGGGAGGTTGGGGACTCATACAACTTAGGGAAGTCTTCTTATTTTAACAACATCAAACTGTGCATTTAAAGTTTAATCATGCGAAGATTCTTTATGTTTAAGTTTCATATTCAAACCACAATTTTCTTCTTTGTGTTATTTTTTCTTTGTTAATATAAATAGCTCCAGAAAAATCACATTTTATGGTTGCTTAAAAATTCCATGAGTTTACTAAGCCATTCCATAAATTGCACGTGTATTTTTTTTGGGGGGATGCTCTTATACATAAAGTAGAATTGCATATTTTTATATGACGTGTCTCTTTTAATTAGGACTATGTCCTCAGTAGGTCTAGGATAGAGTAGGTCAAAGGATCTGACATTTCAAAAGTAGCCAGATGAAGATGGATGTTCATATTGCAGACAGGGGCCAAACAGCAAGAGAGGGAACCTCGTTCAAGCTATTTAAAATCAACAGAGTTTCTTTTTAATCCCCACACCAACACATGTAAAACCCACAGTTTCTTTAAATGATTACTCTCTACTTTATAACCAAAGGATTTGAAAAATTATGATTCGCTAATAAGTTAATTCACGATGAAACACATTCTAATGATTGACGTGACTTAGGCTTATTGAGTGAATGGAATCTTTCCTTGTCATGCTCTTAGTAAGCAATCAGACACAGATTTTAAAGAAAAAAATATGGGGGGAGGGGAATAGAAAGATTCCTCAAATCTTACTTTCCAGCTATAATAACTGGCAAAAAAAAGTACTTTTTTTATTAGATAGTAAGTTAAAGTTATCTTTTCTATATCGCCTTTTTTCTGTTTTCAGATGCACTTTAAAAATATTTCCTATTAATAAGGAAAATCATAGGGAGTAAGAAACAGTAACAGTCAAGATAATTTATGATGTTATATTAAGAAGTAATTACATGGCATGCACACTGCAGTAAAGGTTTCCATCCACCCGGCCCCAGTTAATGCATTTTCTCTCAAAGATGAAGCACTGTGGATGTTGAGTGTACCATATACCAGGAGCGGGGAAAAAAATTGCAATTATATATATATATATATATATATATATATATATATATATATATATGCTTATTTATGCATTCCACTCCATTTCCCCCATAGACCATTTACTGAATAAAGTGAAATATAAATACAGTTCCTTTTTCAGATTTATTTTTAGTGTGTGTGTGTGTGTGTGTGTGTGTGTGTGTGTGTGTGTGCATATATACCTGTGCATGCCCATGGAGGCCAAAAGAGGGCATTGGAAACCCTGGGACAGAGTTGCAGACAGTTGTGAGCCCCCTAACCTGGGTGTTAAGAACTGAACTCTGATCCTCTGCAAGTGCTAACACGTGAGCCAACTTTTAGACCCCACACCCAGTTATTTAATCTATAGTAAAAGAGAGATCAGTGGAATTATGCACACACACACCCCAAAAAACAGCTGCTATTTCAAGGGACTGTTCACACATAAGCATCCAATATGTCATTTTACTGAAATCCTTCACCCATGTCCTGTGGCCCACCAAAGGCCACTTCAGGTGTCCCTTCTGCACAATCTTCCTGATGAATATTTGACTGCAGACATTTATCTGAATAAAACCTTGTATTGCTTTTCTGATTCCACAAGACAAAGTACCTTTAGGACTGAGTCTATGTTATTTGTAGATTTTTTTTTTCTTATGAAAACTGACTTGCCACTAAATCAATTCTTCCTCTGATAGAAACGGGATGTACCATTCCGTGTCTTCTAGTACTGCACCCCCATCTTATCTTCCACTTTTGTTAAGACTTGCATGTAGGTGCTGGAGAAATGGCTTAATGAATAAAAGCATTTGCTGCTCCTCAGAGACCTGAGTTCAGTTCTCAGCATCCAAACCAGAGGCTCGCAACCACCTGTAACTCCAACTTCCGGCCTCTGTAGGAACCTGCACATATGTACACATACCCACACACACAGATACACATACATACACATAAATAAAAATAAAATCATTTTCTAAAAAGACTTGTGTGGAGGCTGGAGAGATGGCTCAAGTGGTTAAGAGCACTGGCTGCTCATCCAAAGGACCTGGGTTCAATTCCCAGCACCCACAGGGCAGCTCACAACTCTCTGTAACTTCAGTTTCAGGGAATCTGACACCCTCATAGGGACATACATGCAGGCAAAACTCCAACATACACTAAATAACTAAATCTTTAAAAAAAAAAAAGACTTGCATGTTCATTGGTGTTTTATGTCTAAGTACTAGGTAACATGATATATATATACATGATTAAATGTATACATATATACCATGTACATACATACATACACATGTGCATATATACTTTTAAATGTAATAAGTTAGAATCATTTTTCTCACTCTTCAAAATTATATTTCAAATGAAAATGAACACTAAATTTTGTTCAAAAACTTGCTAATAATCTTTAGAAATAGCCATAATGGCTTTTCCTTTTTGACTTATTAATGTATTGAATTAAACTCTTTATCTTTGCATGGTAAGACAACTATTACAATTTGGATAAATTTAAGTTGTATATTTTTGGTTTAATATACAATTTCTTCCTACTTATTGATAATTCTTTCAAATATTATGTATTACTCTTCAAAACACTATACTATGTTCTTTTACTGTATACAATTCGACATTACTCAGTAAATGATGTGATTATAATAGAATACATTGTTTTATTTTGTTTTTATAAAGACACGTGCTTATTTTTTAAAGTAAGGTCTATTGAAATTAATATTTGTTTCTTTCAGCTCTATGTAGAACTTTTCTCTACACTTGCTCCCTTTAGGCAGATAAGAAATGAGATTTCTGGAGCTAGAAATATACCTTTATGGCAGAGTGTTAGGTTCAATTCCCAGCACTGAGTGGGGGGAAAACTATATAATACCCAACAGTGCCCAAAATTCACATATAATTATAAAGTATGGAATCTGGTCCCACTTTTCACATACAATTTCAATTCTATTTTCATTACTTTGGTGTTGGGTCCTTTTTCCTTAATCATTTTGTACACAACACTGTCAAGTGCCTTGTGCCCAGAAGACTGCCCACAGGATCAGGCTGCATATGTGCAATAGATTAATGGATAAGTCTGATGAAGAAACAGTGAAAATGGAGACATGAAGACCTTTCAGGATTGTTCTAGTCAATGATCTATTAATTGGCCTAGAAATAAATCCTTCAAACCCAGTCAGTCTTTTGACATCTTCCTCTCACATTATATCTGGCTTAGATGACGTTCCTAGAATCAAGTATGGCATACACTGAGTTTATCCTCATCTGCACGTTAGTGAACTTCAGTGTTGTTACCCATAGAAACTGGATCTTCATCAGACTTATCCATTCATCTATTCCCATTGTTGCCATACCATGCCTGTTTACTGATGGAGTTTTCGTAGATGAAGAGAGAAGAAAACGTGTTCAATAAGAGGTATAAGTTCAATAAAGGGTATAAGTCGACCAACTCCTTGAGATGTGGGAATTTCACAGCTTCTTGAACTACCAAGAGAGAGAGAGGAGACAAAAAAAATAAATGAGGAAGCCATACATTTCTCCCACGGTCTCTTCATAACATCTGTGCTTTGCATCTCTGCGACTAAAATCTGCTTTAAAGTCCCAGAGAAGCAGCCTCCTGCCTTACCCAGGTATAAGAAGGAGCCTCCTAGCCATCTAAAGCAGGAATGGAAAAGGAGCATCTAATGTTCCAAAGGGATTCTCCAAGTCAATCCAGATCTGTTGTAGAATATTATTTTAAGGTGTGCTACATTTGTTTATGCTGTGGAACATTTGCTTTAATGATGCAAATATGTGTTGCATTTCTTTACGTTGGATTTGTTTAACTCTGTGAAGCTGTGTTACTATGTCGGTCTAAAACTCCTGACGGTCTAATGAAGAACTGAATGGCAAATAGCAAGGGGAGAAAGGATAGGTGGGGCTGGCAGGCAGAAAGAATAAATAGAAGAGGAAATCTGGGAGAAAAAGAAGAAACAAGAGAGGAAGGAAGAGGACACTAGGGGCCACACAGCCAGCCACACAGCCAGCCACAGAGTAAGAGTGAAAGTAAGATATACAGAAGTAAGAAAAGAAAAAAGCCCAGAGGCAAAAGGTAGGTGGGATAACTTAAAGTTAAAAGAAGCTGGCAAGAAACAAGCCAAGCTAAAGGCCAGGCATTTATAATTAAGAATGAGCCTCCATGTGGATTTATTTGAGAGCTGGGTGGCAGGCCCCCAAAGAGGCAAAGAGCAAAAGAGGAAAAGAAACAACCAATACCACAGATCCTAGGACCTGTACCATTATTATTAGCAATAATGGAGTGATCAACTAAAGTTATATATAAGGTAAAGTCTGAAGCCTCCCATCATTGAGTTCCTCTGGGATTCCAGGGCAAATCACTTCTTTCTTATCAAGACTTCCTTCTGTAAGCATTTAAGCTTTGTAACTTGAACTGGTCCTCACATTGACCATTTTCCCACCACTTTCAGACATCTTCTATCACCCTCCCTCCCCTTTTCTGCCCTCTCTAGTTTTGTTATTCCTTACAGGATAAAAAGCATATTGAACAAGTGTTTCATGTTGAGGCGGGCACCTCAGGCTGAGGCACTCTTCATCCTGTGATCTGTAAAAGCAGATCTGTTTAAAAAAAAATTATTCCTTGTTATATTCACTTGGCAGACATGCTGACTGTGTACATCTTTTATTGTCTCGAACTCTGATTTAAAATTAAATTGCTTAGTTCTGAAAAAAAAAAGTGTTGAAATGTATTTCCAATGCAACAACACTGGCAGTGTGGTCTTTAGACATGAAATGTAGAGTTTTGACATCATGGATAGGATTAGATACCCTTATTAAAACACTCTCGCTTTCCACTTTGTACTGCATAATGAAGTGTCTCTAGCAGAGAACACCGAAATCAAGTGACAGTTTAGAAGCCGTAAAAGGATCTTCACTGTACAATGAACCTGCAGGTGCCTTCATCTTCCCAGCCTTGAGAAGTATGCAAAGTCAACTTTTGATCTGTGTAAATTATCCCATCTGTACTCTCTCCTTACAGCAGCAAAAATAAACTAAGACAATAGGATGCAAGAGGGATTTCCACTTTTGTTCTACAAAGAGTACGTTGTGAAATCACTGACTAATGAATGTAAGGGTGAATTGGCCATGGAAGCATTGTGTCAAGGATCAGAACAGAACAAGAAACAAATAACAAACTCCACTATCAGGAATGGACTTCTTTAGAAATGAAACTAGACCAAAGGTTATGGCAGCCAGTTAAAGACTCAGTGCTTTCTTTCTGACTGACCTGGGACCTTTCGTGTGATTCGACCCATGCTCTAGTAGACAATTTTGGTTAGATCTTGCTCTAGTAGACGATCTTGGTTAGATCGAGAAGTTGTTGGCTCTCCCTATCTCTCCCTATGTGTTATTAACAAGAGAACAATACAGTGACCTGCTACAAAATAGTTAACAAAAGGATTTGTGATGTATTTTTCACAGCTGTGGAAAGTTCATGCTTGTCTTAGACAATGTTCACTCACCATTTGTTTGTTTTTTCCAGTGAATTATTTGCTAAATGTTCTTGATGCTTAAGGCTCAGTGCTATATCCCATAAGATTTGTTGTACATTTGTTCTATTCAGAGTCCATTTCATCATGCCTTGGACTATATCTTTAATACACACTGTAGTCATATGACAAATTTTAACTAACACACTGAAATAAGAAAGCAGTTGTGATCTCCACTCAATTTGGCAGGTGCCTTAACTTTTAAATAGTTACTGGGTTTACTATTTTAGGAGAACCCACAACATGACTAAAAGTTAAACACACAAACAGATTATCCTAGGAGTTTTCCTCCAGAGTGTCACTTTTTTATTGGGAATCATAAAATATTCTAGTAAATAACTAAAGGTATGCGAAAAGGCCAGGTGGTGACTTCCAACTCTAAGGTCAGAGTAGAATGTTTAAATGCCACGCTTATTGAAATCATAACTACAGTTCCTTCTACACTCAGTGGTGTTAATTTCTAAGAACCCAGCCACAGATCTGGGGCTGCTTCCCAGCCCACTCCTGGGATTCCTGATTGTGGCACTCAGCTGAAACTTGAGTTCAGTTACCAAATATAGCCGAGTAGAGTAAGAGAACAGATGAGTGTCTCAGGCCACAGTTGTCTCAGTACCACAGACCAAGTTGTCCTTAATGGACAGGCAAGACCAGCCTCCTCTCACCAGGAGAAAGAAGAAAAGCTCCTGTGAAATCCATCGCCTTGGGGAGGCTGCAAACTGACCAAGCACTGGAAAGGTCTGTACGGTACCCTTAACACACTTACTAGTAGGGTGACATTTTTAGGATTTTTAAAGTTGGAAATATTTCAGCAGCTTTGCCTGGGACCGTGTTACCATTTGGAAAATGCTTGATTTTTCTTTCACAAGGATAAGAAATGTAACGTTAATTTTGTATTTTTTTTTCCCAAAAACAGGTCCCATATAAATGTGCTGGGTTTTTCTCTGCCCACACTGTCAGGCATCTACCTTTGTGTTATAATCTTAGGTGTTCTAAACCATTGTGATCAATTCCAAAGGGTTAAATATGTTTCTGGATGGAGTCAAATTTGTCAAGGGTGTTCATGTGTTATACTTCATAGTCAATGATACTGTAGCCATCTTGACCCTCATCCAGATTTAAGCCAAAAACTGATGGATTAAAATAATAGACTTGGGGTTTCAAATAGCATTCTGAGTTATTAGTTAACTTTTGAAAGATTTTTAAATAACTCACAGGACATAATTAAGTTAGTTGGCATAATAACACCAGGTAATATACAAAATAATTTTAATATGCATATGAATAAAATACTTCTGACTGTGGGCATCCACAGTGCTGTCTGTCAGATCTAAAGATCAGAACACAGTCTATATCATGCTGTTTTTAAGTTACAGAGGAAACTGTCTTGAATCCAATACATGATGGTGGTGCAGAATGATTTCAGGCTCATATTACTTTTTAGCATTTTCTAAAAATACTAACTACCTTCTAGTGTAAATACTATGGCCAAATACAAAGTCTATTACTTGCCAGTAGAAAACTATTTAAAATCTGTTCAGTTGATGTGTATACCAAAATCAAGTCCTTTTTACATGATAAAGATACTGGCCAACTGTTTCTCAAAGGAATTGAATATTCTGCTCAGATATTCAGAACCTTAAAGTTGCTAACTGGAGAGGAGGTCTGGGGGTCCTATCTAGCCATTACCTCTCTGTAATATGTCATTACACATTCCTAGTCCTGTTCTTCTGCCATCCAGTGTAGGTCGGGGTCCCTTTATCTTGGATCTATGCTTGCTCTCTGTCTGGGCTTCTTTGTTCTGCAGCTGAAAGTGGATATTTACATTGCCACAGATCACACTTGACAAGACAGGGAGTCTCCAGATCACCCTAGGATCATTGCGACTTCTTGGTTTTGTTTTGTTCTGTTCTTCTTTAAAAATCGTGAAAAGGAATTATTTGTGTTTACCAAATGGTGTGGCCTAGTTCTTTAAGATATACCTGCTGATACACCTGCATGGCCAGGACAAGAGTCCCCAGTGCTTCAACAGGGTGGGCAGGAGCCTTCGAAAGACACTACAGTGCTTGAGTCCATCTAGGGATCACCGCCATGGAAAGTGAATGGCCAGTCCCTGGTGAAATTTAAGCAAAGAAAATAAAGACTAAACAAAGCATTCTGACTACAATTTGCAACTAACAAATCATCATTGTAGAAAACAAAGGAACATACTTAGTAAATGCATTTTGAATTTAAATCAGAAATGGATGAATTAAAAATAAAATATGCAGTTATTCCCAATGGATTCAATATAAAGAAGATAAAATAAAGAGGGCATGGGGGGAGACACAAATCCTCCCATTAAACATGTTATATGTGATGGAATTGATTGAACTGTCAGATTTGTTCTGGAAATTAAAATAAAGTGTCTTACCTTGGAAAGGGGATTGTTGTATTTAAAACCATAGGTAAATTTGAGATATCTTCTTATAATGACAATGTGTTCAATAACAAAAAAGAAAAAGAGCTTGTATATTTATTAAGAAATGATTATACAATTAAAGTCATTTTGCATCAAACATAAGATTTTATGAATATTTTCACATTTGGCTTTTGTCCTACAGGGCTCTTTGCAACAATAAAAATATTACTGAAAGGAAAAAAGAAAAGAGGGACAAAAAGAAATGAAGAAGAAAATAATAAGCAAGAAATTAGTCTAAGTGTTATCCATGAATCTAAAATAACAAAAATAAACTTCAGAGCTTTTGTTCTTAACTGACCTTCATAGATAGGTTTTATTAATAATGTCAGCAACATTGAATTGTTTAATCAAAAATTACTATTCCTTTTTAGGTGTCTACAAACAAGTAATATCAAAATCATTTACAATTGAATTATGACTTGAATTTTCCATCTCCTATCTAAATCCCACCTTAGAGCTAACCAGAATTTATTAACTGGCTTGCATTCTTCCAGTCCTTCTCATGTATTTATTGCTGTGCACATGAGCATTTTTAGGTGATTATTGAAACATCTCTGAAGTCTTCAAAGCACCTGGAGATAGTAGACAAGACTAAATTATCGAGGAGTCAGTCTCTTTCCTAACATCAGTTTTCCTTTTAAGATTCTAGCAGCTCCCTGGTGTCTCTCAAAGTATTCCACAGATAACAGCCAGTCTCCTCTTAAGATAATTGCTCATAGTATCTCCAACAGGCAGAGGGAACTTCGCAGTTACATGCAGGCTTCAGTGTTGAGTTCTGCTATCTCCTAGTGCTACCTACACACTGGGTCAAATATTTGGGCCTTTTTGTTTCAGTTTTGAGTAATAAGAATACTAAAGTAGAAAGATGATGCATATGCCATCAGTTGTCTACAGGGTCAACTGATTTACTCTGAAAATGCGTATCTCAAAAGCAGTCATGGGAAGCCCTGCTTCTACTGTTTGTGAAGGAAATTTTCTTTGCTATACTCCACACTGGCTGTGTGTGTCTGCCTTGTCTTTCCTGCAATCTTTAAGTTGGAGAAACGATTCTTATATCAACAATTAGTAGTACCTTGTGTCAACAGGATTATTCTGGAAAGTTTCCTGCAAATATATTTACACACATAATATAGATAGTATATATACATATATATATATAACATATATGTGTATATTTTACTCACAATACAGAAGATTCTCCCAAGTGTCGTGAATGTAATTTTTAGATAAACAAAGCGTAAACTTAGCAACTTTAAAAGCCAAGGCTATTCAAAATTCATAGATGTGTCTATCTTTTATTTATTTGCATATTCACATATGTATGTTAACCATGCATATGTGCAAATACACTGCATATTTAGGATCTCAAAAATAAATGTCTCCCCAAATACTAGGATTGTAATGCTATGATTTCATATGTTAGGATGTGTGATATATGTACCAAATGCAAATCTTCAATATAAACACCGTATGCTCTACAATTGCAGTATAACATAATTCCACAGAATTCAGATGATATTAATTCAAAGAGAAACTGTGAGAGCCATAAAATTACATATATAAATAATCTTCAAATTAAGTGCTATAAAATTCACAAAATGAGTGGAATATGCACAGGAAGTTAATACAATATGTGATTGTAGGAGTTTTCATGTTGAAGCAATATCTGTTTAGAATAAACAAGAATTCTGATAAGTGACCTGCTCATAAGTAATGGTAGATGAGTATCTTTGGTACCTTGTGGTACTGGCTACACCTCCCAAAGCTTTGCAACACCAAATACTGGCTTAAGAGCAAGAAATTGACATCATGAATAAACGCCAAAATTTACCTGCAAGAAGTTGTTTGCAAAGCACTGTGAGGTGACACCAGCCGCCACTGCTTCTGTGGTACAGTCTGAGAGAAATGGAAGCCTGAGGCCAGCCTTTGCTTGGGGCAGTCACCACCCTTTTCTCCAACAACTGTGGAGCTTCTAATCACCCATGGTCTGCGGACACTGCAGATAAATATAAATGGACATTTTATCTTAATGCATTTCGTGTTATTTGTAGCTGTGTGCCATAAAAACAGAGTATAGTTGTCCAAAGTCAATCCACAAAAGATAAAAGGACATTATAAGAAATTCAGAACCTGGCAAGTTTTTCCTAATGTACTTCTCATGCCCCTTCTATTACGATGTTAGATCATGGGCGTGGAGCTCTGTGGTGGAGGACTTAACACACCTGAATTCCTGAGCTCCAGTTCCCAGGACCACCAGTGGAAAAACAAATTAAAGGAGTGTTGAGATGTTAGTCCTTCAGAAGGCTATTTTCTTAGCCTGTAAAAAGAAGTATACTCATAGTAGGCACTTTATTAACTAGATGCTGAGATATTAAGCTCAGGATTTAATTCTAACTTGGCTAGTGTCCATGTCACACATGTCACAGAGAGTTACCATTTTTTTACACAGTTCTCTCTGTCTCATACAGCTTGAATATCCTGTATGTGAAATGTTTAGAACTGGAAATGTCTCAGATATTACATTTTTTCCATTTTAAAATATTTGTATATACATAATGTGGCACTTAAGAGATGGACCCCAACTCTAAACGCCAAACCATTTATGCTTTCTATACACTTTGTACATGTAGCCTGAAAGTATGTTCTATTATATTCTAAATGATGTTTTTAATTATCATTTTTAACAATCTGATGCATACTACAGAATTTCGTGGTGGGGAATTGTCTACTTGTGATGTTAGCTCAGCACTTAAAAGATTTTAGACTTTTGGACTGCTGTGGGTTTCAGAATTTTGGGTAGAGCTGCTCAACACACACTAGACTTTGCTGGAAAACAGAATAAGTAACTTTCTGCTTCTGATGCTTTTCATCATGAGAATCTTTCTTGGATGTTGATAAGAAATATAAAAGTCAGACTTGTTAGAGATAAACCTTCAGTATTCTATCTTACACATTTCTAAATGAGCAAGCGGTGTGCACCTTACCTGAAAGTGTCAACAGTCCTGACATAAGCAAGTTCTGTCAGTGACATAGATGGATATGTTTTTGTCTTTCCAAAATGTTGAACTTTATTAAATAACAATAAATATACAAGCCAAACCAATTTCTTTGGCTTTAACCGAGGAAGTACTCCTGATTAGTATTGATGGTCATTAGCAAACACAGGTACCCCAATCTTTTTCTCCTTGGTATTTATTTATTTTTTATGGGTGGGGGGATCTTGTGTGTGCCGTGGCATACAGGTGCAGGTCAGAGCATGGCTGTCATAAGCTGGTTCTTATCTTCTACCTTCTAAGGCCTCCTTCACTTCTTCTGCTGCACTGTGTACTCTAGGCTAGCCAGGCTACAAGCTTTCTGGCGATTCTGCAGTCTCCGTCTTCCATCATGCCACAGAAGTGCTGGCATTGGGATGTGCACCACTGCAGCCAGCACTGTGTGTGATGCCCAGGGTTCAAACTCATCAGGCTTGCACAGCTAACCTTTGAGTCATTTCCCCAGCCCCAGTGGTCCCCAGTGTTAATCACTACAATAGTTGCTAGATGGTGTATTAGACTACAAATGCTCTTATCTTTACATGTGTTCTGCAATGTATGTGTGACAAGATGGCTCTTCTAAGAGGCTGAAGAGGCTGCACTATTCAGAGGAACCACACTGGAGGTCAGGGCAGAGAGCTGATAGAGATGCAAAAAGAATTCTCTGCAAGAGACTAGATAAGAACTGCAGGCACAGAGCTGTTAGAGTGCAGCATTATCACTGCAGGTCTGGGTGACAGGCGGTTTGAATGTCAGCTTCAAATGTTCCATGTGTGTCAGAGGCAAGAGAAACAATTTGAACTGGAGTCTGGAAAGGGGCAGAGGTCTATTTCAGGGACAATTTTCCCGGGTGAAGCAACTCATTATGAGTGATCAGGACATGGGTCTGCACACCTGCCATTTCCCAGTCTTGCATCTACTACATCTTCTTTTACAGCCCCTGGATCTGTGGGAGAGGGGGCTTCTAGAACTATTGCTAGAGGGAGATACACCATCCCAGTCTGCTGGGCTTCTCTTCCGACTAGCATCTCCTGTGACTGGGTACAACAATCTTGGCCCATGAGCTTGCCCGCAGCAACAGTCAGCCCACAGCAGTGTGGGACTTGGTCCCACCCCAGTGTGCGCTGCTTGCTATTGGAAAGCTGTTTGTTCGGGGATGGACACAGTTTGGTGACTTTGATGGTAATGTATGTGACACAAGAACTTGGACGTGGTCCATATACAGCAACACTGCCCAAAGCTGAACAGAATCTCATCATGTCTGACCACAGAGGTGTAACCTTGGATGCATCTAGATTACCTTGGGATGGGATGGGCGATGCTCTTGAAGTATCAGACTACTCTTTCTGGGTACTCTTCTGTATTAGGAACCCTGGGTTTGGATGGTCCTTTTCTTCTAAAACACATTAACAACACTCCCCTAAAAACGCTGGACCTGGGTGCCATCCAGTGGTAAAATACAGAAGTAATTACAGAAACATGGAAAATAAGCAATTGACTTAGAATTTGTTAGATGGACACAAATGGCAGATTAGGAAGACAAATATAAAGACAATATTACATGACAATAAGCATCTTGAGGTTTTAAAATAAAACCATCCCCTCACTCAATAATCAAAATAAGGCCAGAAAACACATAAAATGAGATACCAGGTAGTAACCAGTATGGGAGAAGTCTCAGAGAGTTGAAATCAGCATTATGGAGCTCAATGAGCTTGAAGAAAATAGAGAAAAGTTTCAATAGTCTAAAAGAGAAACTTAAAGGACAGAAGAATTAAAAAGAAAATCAAACAGTAATTCTTGAGCTTCAGAATACACTCAGTAAAATTTGAAGGACAACAGAGGCTTCCATGGGAGGGAGAGTAAACAGAAGGAAAAATAGTAGGGTAAGGGCAGGCTACCCACATTTACGGTTGGAAAAAGGAAAAATGTGGGGAGGAATGAGGCTCTGCATGGCTTTGGGTACAACATGAAGACAGCAGTGATCAGTTACATCAGATTAAAGAGGACTTGAGAATGCCTAAGAGGGGAAGTAGAAATAATAATAGAAAACTTCCCAAACCTGGAGAAAGACACAAATATACACATACACACAGGAAGTCCAGAGGTCACAGGTCAAATGTAACTCAATGAGGTCTAACCCAAGACATCTTATAATGAAGGTATCTTAACCTAAAGGTCTCGAGGGAAAAAGACTGGTAAAACACTCAAGGCTGCGAGGAAAGAGAAACAGGTAGTTATGCAGGTATGTCCCAGTGTACCTGACAGCCAATTTCCCAACAAAAACCCGACAGTCTCCAAGTCTTCTAAGAAAGTAGCGTGAGATTTTTCACAGTACTGAAGAAAAAGCGACCAGCAAAGAATTCAGTGCTCAGCAAAACTGTCCTTTGGAAATGGCAAAGACATTTCCAGATAAAGAAAATACAATAAATGCAAATATTTCCAACACACGTATATATAAGGCATATTAAAGGAAGAACTTTAAACTGAAGGAAGAATGTGCTAATGGCTAAGAAGAGGGCATAGGAAATTCACTGAGAGAGTAATTATAAAAATTCAGAATATGCTAATATTTATTTATTTATTTACTTACTTTTTAGGTTTTTTTTTTTTTTTTTTGGTTTTTCGAGACAGGGTTTCTCTGTGTAGCTTTGCGCCTTTCCTGGGACTCACTTGGTAGCCCAGGCTGGCCTCGAACTCACAGAGATCCGCCTGGCTCTGCCTCCCGAGTGCTAGGATTAAAGGCGTGCGCCACCACCGCCCGGCACTTTTTAGTTTTTTGTGACAGGGTTTCTCTGTGTAGCTTTGCGCCTTTCCTGGATCTCACTCTGTAGACCAGGCTGGCCTTGAACTCACAGAGATCCACCTGCCTCTACCTCCCAAGTGATGGAATAAAAAGCATGTACCACCACCACCCAGAATATGCTAATATTTAAATGAGATGCATAAGCCATCCCTAGTATGGAGCCTAAAAAATAATTAAAACAATAACTATGTTAATACACGATAGGCAACCTAGAAATGTAAAATGGGGACTAAGCAGGATGGATCAGTCACTAAAGTGCTCGCCTCAAAAGTGTGAGGATGGGAGTAAATGTAAATAATCCCCATGTAAAACAGTAGGCCCATGGCATACACTTAGAATTTCTGTAGGTGGAGTTTCCCTGTCCCTACCGTCTGATCCCAAATAACCACTCAGAGTCTTAACATTAATTGTAAATGCTAGGCTGGTAGCTCAGGCTTGTTACTTACTAACTCTTACATTTAAATTAACCCATGTTTCTTATCTGTGCTTTGCCATGTTGCTTGGTACTTTTTCCCAGTAGGGCTTGTCCACCTTGTTTCTCTCTCCTGACTCTGCCCTTCCTCTTCCCAGCATTCTCTCTGTGTCAAGCTGTCTCATCCACTCTCTTCCTGCCCAGCTATCATCCAATTAGCTTTTTATTAACAATGAGAGCAACACATTTTCACAGTGTACAGGATTATTCCACAGCAAATCTCAGTGAAGGGGAATTAGAAAGGTAGAAACAGATAGACCACTGGAAACGTAGGGGGCAGCTAGCTGGTATATATGATAAGGTTCCAAGCTGGTGAGAGACCTGTTTCAAAGGGAAGGAAGACCTGATCTCTACACACACACTGTGCCTGTGTTTACCAACAACCCCAACATATGCAGGAGGAAAAAAATGCAAAATGGGACACTAAAATTCAAAATGTGGAAGAAAATAACTAAGATCATATAACCATATTCCACCAGTTTATTGCTTCTTATTCTTTGTTTCTGTCTGTACCTCAATAATCATGTTAGTTTGCTGTTATTTAAAAATAGACTTCTAGGAACAAAACATTTTTGTGTGTTATTTGGGGTGGTATGCTCACATGTGTGGGGGAGCACAAGTGAATCCTGGTGCGTACTCATGTTCATAGTGTGTGTGTGTGTGTGTGTGTGTGTGTGTGTGTGTGTTCTGAAGCTGATGGGAGAGTCTTCATCATTGATTGAGATTGGGGTGTCTTAATTGAAGCCAGATCTCATTGATTAGCTAATATAGCAAACTAACTTGCTTGAGGGATTTGCCTATCTCTAGTTCTTGAGTGCTGGCTTATAGGTGACAGCTACAGACCTTCCCAGGACACCTTTACATGGGCCCTGGGAATCTATACTCCTGTCCTAACATTTACACAGCAGCCACTTTATTCACTGAGCCGTCCCCTCAGTCCCAGAAAGGTGTATTTGATAAGCCTTGTGGTAATGACAAAGTAGAAATCTATATGAGAAAAAAAAACCCTAGAAATCAAAGCATACTACCACATTAACTAACATGAGTACCAAGGGACACTATAAAAGAGGGAGAAAGAAACTACCACAGTATTAATAAACAGGTTTAGTCTGATCAAAACATTAATTGATGTATGAATATGCCAAATATTACTAGGTATCCTTTAAATGGACATTTTTGTTTTGTTTTTGTTTTTCAAGATAAAAGTTTTCTGTGTAGCCCTGGCTGTCCTGGAACTCTCTCTGTAGCCCAGGCTGGCCTTAAACGGAGAAATCCACCTGCCTCTTCCTGCCAAGTGCTGGAATTAAGGGCATGGACCACCACCACCTGGCTAAGTGGACATTTTTAATGTCTGTATATGACACTTGAAATGAATTTTTAGGGTGAATGGATGCCTCAGTGTTCCAAGCCCGCCAACCTCAGTTTAATCCCCAGGCAGTTTAAACCGTGTGGCAGAAGGAAGAACTGACTCAGAAGTTGTCCTCTGACCTCCACACATACATACCACACATACATACTCTCACACAAATAAGTAAATGCAGGAAACATTTTAGGGAATTTTTAAAATTCAGGGTCCACAGCAGAAGAGCATTTAATGAGGAAGATATATTTGAAATGCTACAGATGGGGTTCTGGTCCTTAAAGCAGGGGAAATGATAACAGATTTCCAGTCCCCTCCCTTGGTTGCTGTCACTCCTTCTTCCCACAATCCCAAAACAAAGTTCAAAACTTGTTTGCAATACTAGAGATTTCTGAGTTTTTCTTCATCAGAGGCTGTGGTCCAATGTGGTAAACACCAGCTGTGAGAAGAGTCCAGCCACATCTGCCTTCACGGTGCTCACAGCTCAGTGAGGAAAGGGTCTCCACATCTATATACACTTATTTGGGGTTAGGGGTATAACTCAGTGATAGAACACTTGCCTAGCACACTCAAGGCCCTAGGTTCAATACCCAGGACTGAAAGAAAAAGAAAGAAAGAAAGAAAGAAAGAAAGAAAGAGAGAGAGAGAGAGAGAGAGAGAGAGAGAGAGAGAGAGAGAGAGAAGAAAGAAAGAAAGAAAGAAAGAAAGAAAGAAAGAAAGAAAGAAAGAAAGAAAGAGAAAAGAAGGAAGGAAGGAAGGAAGGAAGGAAGGAAGGAAGACATATTTACAATAAGATAAATGCAATGCTAAAATACTCTTCAAAGTACCCAGAATCAAATTGTACTAACCAGAGAATTCTAGAAACTCTTTAAAGGAAATGGAATTTAAGAAAAATCCTTTGTACAGGTGAACTGGTGAGAAAAGCTGAAGGACGGAGAAATACAGGAGAGGGCATTTTAAGGAAAATGGACAGTGCATGCAAATTCATGAAAATATAAAAAGTACATGGAATGTTCAAGGAATGGAGAAGCTAACTGGGTTGGGAGCAGGCTGTGTGAGGTTGCTGGAGGGTGTGCTGGAGAGTCTTCATTGGGCCTATTGTCTGTCAGCACTCTTATCCCAGATAGGCTGTGAAACTTTTCACACGGGCCAAGGGAGTACCATGAGGAGGCATTGACAAGATGGACTTTGTAAATATGGTCTCACTCACAATCTGTGATCCCTGTTGCAAATTGCCTAACCGATTTTAATATCAGCCAATTGTCATGTTCCTCCATATGGTTATTTTTTTTAATATTTGGTCAATCCCTAACGCTGAACCATTAAAAAATCCCTGAAGGAGAAAAACTTCCTGCCACGCTTCATCCTCCTGAAAGCTTCCATTGCACCAGTACACCACTGTCACTGAGCTCTATCATCTATGACCGGAAGCGGAAGAGAGGATCATGACGATGAGTAGAAGAGAGGATCATGACGATGAGTAACGTAGACAGGGCCACGGAGCAACCATTTCCCCTGTGGGGAAGAACCTAGAACTGCACACATTCCAAAAAATCAGAGAAGAATCATAGCTTAGGGGAGTTTGGGGAGAGATGACAATTAAGCTAAACTGAACTGAAGAGGTATGAAAAGAAGAAAGGCATTTCCGGGCAACTCAAACTCCCGAAAAGGAAGTAGTTGGGACCAGAGGAAGTCAAAAGCTACAAAGGACCCCTCTGTTCCCCAAGACGTCTGTGCTCCTCACTGAAAAAGAAGAAATTGACTGCTTCTTTTTGCCAGTTCTCTCCTTTCCTCTTTATTGAGCAAAAGCAATGTAAGAGGATCTTCTCAGTTTGCCTCATAGTCTGCATCTCTCACCACAGCCTCGGATTAGAAAGAGCATCGCTTAGCATCCAACATGAAGTCTCGGGGAAATTAATGGAGATGTTTGCAGCCATGTATATCACTCCTTTTGAAGATAGACTTTTTATTTTGGGGTGTTGACTGACACAAAAGGTCTCTGAAGCACAATTTTCCAGTGAGCCCGAGCCATGTGGAAACCTCTCTTGGTCACCCACATTGAGTGAGCATTTTCCTAGACCATGTACATGCTCCAGCAGCAATAACTGCACCGAAAATTAAATCCGGAGCAGGTGTGCAATCATGTTATTATTTCACTTTTCACTGTGCAAGCAGTTTTTGAACAGCGCCTAATCCAACAACTGGATCCCATCAGGCGAAGCCTCTTTAAAACAAAAACATGAGTTAGTAAGCAGGTGAGATAATATGTGCCCGCAGCAAACACTCCCAGCTTAACAATAAGAATCTACTGCTTTTCATCATTCAGTTGGCTTTAAGCTTCCTTATATAATGCTTTCCCTGAAGCTTTAAAACACATTACAGTATGCTCACCTTATACCAAATTATAAGGGAGTTAGTGATGGATGGAGCTTGTTTTATTAATATGATACATGGTTTAGTAATCTTGCCTGTAGCACTACAATGTAATCAGGCTTAAGTACGTGATTAGCACTGGGCTCTGGACTCACTGGACATGAGTCTTGGTTCTCTTCTGAGGGGGCCAGATGTTGAGACAGAGGGTCTCATTGCAGATCCCTGTCTAGCCTTGAACTTTCTCTATAGTGCAGGCCGACCTCAGTCTTGCTATTCTTCCTGCCACTTGCTTCCCACCTCCTGAGTGCTGTGTTACAAGTATCTGCAACCATGCGGGGCTGAGTGTTGGCTCTCCTGTGCAGATCTGCCTGCTTTTTTCTTTCAAGCCTGGTGCTTGCTGTGAGAATCACAAGTAAAATAGTCTACACATTGATTCTTGGTGCAATGCCTGTTTCCAGGTGAGCGAGACACCATTAGCCATGACCATTGTCATTAGCAAAGTCACCATTGAGATCGCCCAGCAATGGAGAAATGGATGAGATCTACATGTGCAAACCAGAGGTGGGGGAGGGGGGTAATGGAGGGCAAGGGACGGGGGATGAGAGCTTAGGGGAGCAGGGGGTTTGAGCTGGAATGGGAACAGAGTGGGAGAGCAAGGAAAGAGTTACCATGATAAATGAAGACACCATGGGAATAGGAAGAAGCAGAGTGCTAGGGAGGTTCCCAGGAATCCACAAGGAATGACTCCACCATAGTCTACTGGCAATAGTCAAGAGGTTGCCTGAGCTGACCTACTCTGGTGATCAGATGGCTGAATACCCTAACTGTCATCACAGAATTCTCATCCAGTGACTGATGGAAGCAGATGCAGAGATCCACTGCTAGGTCCCAGGCAGAGCTCCAGGAGTCCAATTGATGAGAGAAAGGAGGGATGGTATGAGCAAGAGATATTGAGATCATGATTGGAAAAAGTACAGAGACAGCTAGCCAAAATAGTGGAAACACATGAACTGTGCACCAATAGCTGAGGAGCCCCCATGGTACTGAACTAGTCCCTCTGGATAATTGAGACAGGTGTTTAGCTTGAATTGTATAAGCGGTCCCCAGGCAGTGGGATCAGGACCTGTCCCTAGTGCATGAACCAGCTTTTTGAAACCTAGTGCCTATGGTGAGACACTTTTAGCAGCCTTGATGCGGGGGGAGGGTCTTAGACCTGCCTCAACTGAATGTACCAGGCTCTGCTGACTCCCCATGGGAGACCTGGCCTTGGAGGAGGTGGGAATGGGGGCGGGGGTTGAGGGGGAAGGCTTAGGGGCAGGAGGAGGGAGGACAGGGGAATCTGTGGTTGGTATGTAAAATGAATAGAAAATCTCTTAATAAAAAAATGTAAGGTCACCATTGAGTATTATTAGTCTTTATGTATGAATTCAGTATGTAGCTAATGTTCTTAGCATTGGGTGGCCAATTTTTAAAAAATAAAAATCTAGATAAACTTCTAACCTTTGTGGAATATACAGACATATGTGTGTATGTATGTGTATATATATATAAAATATACATACTATATATATTATATAATATATATACTACTGTTTCAACTACTCATCACTGACATTACCCAAAAAAGGCTGTCTGTGACATGGTCCTAGACTACCTCAGCAAAGTTAGTAAATTTAAGTGTTCTCAGCAAGAAGGAAAGAAAATTGAACTCCACAAAATGATAAGTCTACTTAATGATTGATCACTGTAGGAATTCCACCATGTATATCCCCATGAATTCCACACTTTAAACACAGGCTATTGTAACTGTCACATCATATACCTTATTTTTATTCATTTAAAAGGAAATACCACTATTATTTTAAGAATTGAAACCAGGATTCAATTTGACAGGCTCTCTCTCTCTAAGGTATGGAACAGCATTGCTCTGCCCATACCTCCTCCTGAGCATCTCCCTTTATTGTTCTCACTGCACATGTATTTTATTCCACCTTAATCTAAAAATCAAACTTCTACCCATGAATCTCAATGGAGCACGGATTTCTCGGGAACTGTGCCCACTCTCCTCCCAAGTCACCTGAATGTCAAGACCTGGATTTTCTGTCCCTACACCTGTCTCTGGACTGCTGAACTCTGCTAGAGAGAATTTCCTGGTCACTCCAATGAATGTCACCATAAATACATCACATCTAACTTCACGTAGGGCTTCACCTCTGTGATAAATCATCCTCACAGACCTCCTTCCTTTCCTGACCAGTATTTCAAGCATCTCCTGTCCTTGTAAATTCTCAACTGCACAGCAATTTCAAGCTAGGGGCCCTTTCTTTTAAAGTTACAGATTTATACAGATATTCATCTTCTCTCTTTCTCTCTCTCCTCTCCTCCCCTCCCCTCCCCTCCCTTCTTCTCTCCTCCCTTCCCCTCCCCTCCCTTCTCTCCTCTCCTCTCCTCTTCTCCCCTCTCCAGTCTTCTCTTCTCCTTAGATGCTGTATATCCCCTTTGTATTAAAATCATCTTCTCAAATCTTTGGACACAATGACTACAAGTCCTCCCCACTTCTTAACACACATGCTTCCTGTCCTCCTATGGGCTCATTAACCCCATTAACATTTAAACATATTCAATGCTATATACTAAAGCAACAACAAAAAAACCAAAATAAATAAATAAACAAACAAACAAACAAATAAATGGAAAACTCCTCGCTAGACTCTCTCCTGGGACCACCTTCTTCATGTCTTTTCTCTTCTCTACAAATCTCCAAGCCATTGGGTGCACTTACAGTCTGTACTTTCTATGGTTTCCTAGCAGCCAGGTTCCAGTCTCTGTTGCAGACACCCAAACTGCTCTTTCCAGCACAGCTGAGTGTTCCCAGGCAGTGTAGTCAAAAGGCCACTGTCTTCTCCCAGAGATACCATCTTTTCCGTTTTCTGGAATTCCTTGTTCTCCTGTTTTCTGCCAGAGCTCTGGGGGAATTCTTTTCTCTCCTCCTTTCTTTCTTCCCAGCCTCTTCCACCCTGTGGCTTAAGGATTCCCAGCCCAGCTCTCCTTTCCTGAGCTCTAGGGCAGTATTTCATATTGCCTTCTGGGGAAGACTAGAGACCCCTCAAGTACAAAAGGCTCAAATCCAAATCGAACTTGTTCCTTAAAACATATTTCTCTGCACACGGTACATAAGTTAATGAAATGATCCATGCTGTTGTGTCATCTCTGTGCTCACTCACCATGTCTCATTCTGTCAACCCCATCTCTCCCAGGAAACGTCCTTTTCCTTCTAGATGGCATCATAATATTTTATTTTTCTTGTATCATGTACTTGGCACATTAAATTGTATGTGTTTATGATTGAATCACATCCATGAAGCTTATGAAAGCTAAAAGCTTATCCTTTTCAAATATACATACATATGTACACACACACACACACACACACACACACACACACACACGCACACGCACACACACACACACACACACACACACACACACACACGTGTGTGTATGTCCCCAGCAGGTGGCGGTGTGCAGTAAACACACATTAAGTAGGTGGTTCTTTTTCACGGATAGTCACATCTATGAAAGCGCCTAGTTCATGTCTCAAGTGTGTCACTTCAAGAATCAAAATCTTGTTTCAATAATCTACTTGGATGGAGCATGAATCTTAAAGAGTCTCATTATTAAAAAACAAACCTGGAACCAGGTATTGGGGTGAACGCTAGAAGATCAGAGAAGCAGAACAAGCCACAGCTATCTCACCTTGCCAATTCCTCAGCTGATCTGTTTCCTCAGACTGGAAGCCTCTGTGTCCTTATCCAAATGGATCTCAGCTGAACTGCTGCTAAAAGCCTAAATGCTTAATGAGCTCTAGTTCCTGGTCCTCACACCTTATATACCTTTCTGCTTTCTGCCATCACTTCCTGGGATTAAAGGCTCTAGTTACCATGCCTAGCTGTTTCTAGTGTGGCTTTGAACTCACAGAGATCCAGAGGATTAAAGGTGTGTGTGCCATCATTTTCTGGCCTCTGTATCTAGTGGCTGTTCTGTTCTCTGACCCCAGATAAGTTTATTAAGGTGCACAATATTTTAGGGGAACACAATATCACCACACTTGGATTTTTGTCTTGGTTTGTTCTAGGTGTGGTAGACAATCTCTTCTAGTCCCAAGCTCAATATTTTAAATAAAATCGTTTTTTCCACAGACCAGAACCATATTGACTTCTCTTTCAAGGAAAAAGAAAATGTCAAAGATACAAAAATACAATCTATTTTGCCTTTGTACATGTCTTAGTTACTCTTCTGTGCCTATGATCAAATACCATGACCAAATGAACTTGGAGAGGAAAGTATTTATTCCTCTTACACTTTCAGGTGTGAGTCAACACAGGAATTCAAACAGGGCAGGAATCTAGAGGAAGGAGCTGATGCAGAGCCCATGGAGGGGTGCTGCTTACTGGCTTGCTCCTCATGGCTTCCTCAGGCTGCTTGCTTATAGAACCCAGGACCAACAATGGTCTGAACCCACCCACATCAATCGCAATTAAAAAAATGCTCTACAGGCTGGCCTACAGCTAGATCTTATGGAGGCATTGTCTCAAGTGAGGCTCCTCCTCTCCTGTAATTCTAACTACATGTATCAAGATGACATAAAACTAGCCAGCACAGTGCCCAAGCATACTTTCAGCCCAAGATTTTCTCCCTTCCAACTCTCTTGAATCTTCTAGGTTCACATTGTTTGTGAACATTGCTCCTCCTGACAGTAAGAGTTGAGTGTGCCCAATTGTTATCAACAATATTCGATGATCATACTCAGGAGCTTTGTGCTGAACAAATCAACCTGCCTTCTCAGGACAGATGATAAATGTCTCTTAAATAATCAGGTATTTTGGGTTCTCCTTCAGTAAAACACTGGGTGGGCTCTGCTGCTAGACATTTGTTTCTTCGGGGATCTATGCCTTTGCATTATCTTTAGGCAAGCTTATAAATCTTTACATTTACATGGAAGAAATCTGTTGGCAATGCAAATTATACTTGTTCACAGATGTACAAATTATTTTTATAGTGAAAATATACTGACTTGTTTTCTGTATGATTCCAAACATGTATTTTATTGTTCTATAGATATTAACCAGTTGCAAGTCCACCAACAAATTTAAGCATTCATAATCACTTGCATATGTGTCTAGTCTTTAGTGCCTTCTTTGAAGTGGTTATAAACTCTTAATGGTTTCAGCATTCATTAGCTAAATAAAATCTTACATGCATATTTGTTTTATGCTTGATTATTTTGCGGTGATTCTGTCATCTCGAAATTATTGTTTAACTGCCTGCTGCTCATAAACCAAATTCATTTACATATTCAAAGTGGACCGAGCATGAACTTTCTCCATGAAGAGAACAATTAAGACGGTTCCATCCTGTAGCACAGACAAGACACAGGAACTAGAGCAGTGGTTCTCAACCTTCCTAATGCTGAGACCCTTTAACACAGCTCCTCATGGTGTAGTGTCCTCCGCAACCATGAAATTATTTTGTTGCTACCTCATAACTGCAATTTTGCTACTGTTTTGAATTGTAATATAAGTATTTGAAATGCAGGATATCTGATATGCAACCACCAAAGGAGTCATGACCCACAGTTCAAGAACCACTGAACTAGAGTAACATGGCATTGATAAAATGGGTACAATGATAAGAAGAGGACTTGCTCAGTTTTAGGATTTGCTCAGTTATCAAAGTTAGATAACCTCAGAAATTCTAGTGTCTCAAACCACTTCAGAAGACCTGGAAATTCTCTGGAGAGTAGCTGATACTTACTTTTCCTAGAAGGGTCAAAGAAATTGGAGTTTGTTGTCAATGGAGGATGGTAACACCAGAGATAGATGTACTTGGTGGGGAAGATGTGATGGCAGGTAGCAACATTCCTTCTACCCAGAATCTCTTTATATTTGGGCCATCAGTTAGAAGGTACTGCCCTCTGTTAGGTCTTCTTCATTCAATTAGTCTTCTCAGTAAACACCTACAGACAGGCTCAGAGGTGTGTGTCGTGGGCAAGTCCCAATTCTATCAAGTTGACCGTGAAGATTAATCATCAGGATGTCGGCTCTCTGCTCCTCCCTGTTCCAGAGACAGACACATCTTTTGGTGCAGTGCCAGTCTCGTTCCTGAGACACGATGGTGAAGGTCTGAGTGAACGGATTTGGCCGAATTGGACGCCTGGTTGCCAGGGCTGCCTTCCAGTCTGGCAAAGTTGATATTGTTGCCATCAATGATCCCTTCATTGATCTCAACTACATGGTCTACATGTTCCAGTATGACTCTACCCATGGCAAGTTCAATGGCACAGTCAAGGCTGAGAACGGGAAGCTGGTCATCAATGGGAAGGCCATCACCATCTTCCAGGAGCGAGATCCCGCCAACATCAGGTGGGGTGAGGCTGGTGCTGAGTATGTTGTGGAGTCCACTGGTGTCTTCACCACCATGGAGAAGGCTGGGGCCCACTTGAAGGGTGGGGCCAAAAGGGTCATCATCTCTACCCCTTCTGCTGACATCCCCATGTTTGTGATGGGTGTCAACCATGAGAAGTATGACAATTCACTCAAGATTATCAGCAATGCTTCCTGTACCACCAACTGCTTAGCCCCCCTGGCCAAGGTCATCCATGACAACTTTGGCATTGTGGAAGGACTCATGACCACAGTCCATGCCATCACTGCCGCCCAGAAGACCGTGGATGGCCCCTCTGGGAAGCTGTGGCGTGATAGCTGTGGGGCTGCCCACAACATCATCCCTGCATCCACCAGTGCCGCCAAGGCTGTGGGCAAGATCTTTCCAGAACTGAACGGGAAGCTCACAGGCATGGCCTTCCGTGTTCCTACCCCCAATGTGTCCGTCGTGGATCTGACATGCCGCCTGCAGAAACCTGCCAAGTATGACGACATCAAGAAGGTGGTGAAGCAGGCATCGGCCCACTAAAGGGCATCCTGGGCTACACTGAGGACCAGGTTGTCTCTTGCGACTTCAACAGTGACCCCTATTCTTCCACCTTCATTGCTGGGACTGGCATTGCTCTCAATGAAAACTTTGTGAAGCTCATTTCCTGGTACGACAATGAATTTGGCTACAGCAACAGGGTGGTGGACGTCATGGCCTACATGGCCTCCAAGGAGTAAGAAGCCCGCCCTGGACCACCCACCCCAGCAAGGACAGCAAGAGAGACCCTCGGCTGCTGAGCAGTTTCTGTCCCATCTCAGCCCCCGATACTGAGCATCTCCCTCGCAGTTTCCATCCCAGACCCCCAGAACAGCAGGAGGGGCTTAGGGAGCCCTACTCTCTTGAACACCATCAATAAAGTTCACTGCACCCATAAAAAAAAATCATCAGGATGTCCTTTGAGGTCAGATTTCCTTAGATGGAAAGGTGCTTCAAGAGTATTGGCCCAATTCCCACTTTATTAGACACATTTCTGGGGTATATCCCTCCAGGTTACTACTGGCAAACCTTACAACGTTGAAGTTCACCATGTAGCTTCCTTTGGTGACTTCTAAACTCATTTGTGAAGGAAAGATTACTTTGGGGACGTTCCAGCCTTCCCTCTTATGATCCTATAAGCAACATGTAGAAAAAAACATCACAGAGTGGCAGGAGACCATTGCTTCAGAGTGAGCAAAAGAATTTAAACTGATGCCCCAGATACTGAGGGACCCTTTGTGGTATTCTGATGATATTCCGAGAATAATGTCTTATATGTCCTTTAAGACTAGGCTACACTCCCCCCCATTACTCTTAGGCACCTTTCAACTTTCTTTTGAAGCGCCATCAAATTTTTCTATTAACTTCATGTCACTGGTTTAATGACTTCGTATTTTCCACTTTATTACCCCATGTGACATTTTAATTCTGGGTCAAGAGGCAGTCAGCAAACATCACCCTCTGGAGTTAATCCACCCTACTGGTATTTTATGTACAAAACTGAAAACCGATTTTTTTTTCACCGAAAAACCAAAGCCCTTAGGGGCACAATGGATGGCTCAGTGGTTAAGAGTCTTTACCTATCTTTCAGAAGACTAGTTGGACACCAATATAAGGTGGTTCACAACCCCAATAACTCTAGCTCTAAAGAATCTGACACCCTATTCTAGCCAATCAGGGCACTGAGCACCTGCACACACACACACACACACACACACACACACACACACACACACACTAAATAAGTAAATAAATAACATAAAATCCTTAAAAAATAATCCAAAGGCCAGACATTACATGTATCTATAATCCCAACTCCTTCGATAAGCTAAGGCTGGAGAAATGAAAATCCCAGGCCAGCCTGGATTACATAGTTGGACAAGTCTCCAAATAAAAAATAAACAGAAGTATTAGTTATAACTTTTAAAAAATTAACATTTAAGTATCAGTATCCACAAATAAGGTCTGTGGGCATGGTCATGCTTGTCCATTTTTGTATCATCTGTGGCTGGTTTCATGCTAACATGCCAGTTAGTGTATACCAGGGGTGCTACGGTCACAAAGTTTAAAACACAATCCATTCATTCAGCCCGTCCCTTGAGAGGACAGTTTGGGAATACTTAGTAGGGAGCACACGCATACTCTCAGCACCTGGAAGTCAGTGAGTGTTGCTATCTGTTAGAATAATGTCGGATGAACAAATATAAGGCAAGATAACTGCATGCAAAGAAAGGGTGAGACAATTTATTGAGACATACATACATACATAAATAAATAAATAAATAAATAAATAAATAAATAAATAAATACATCAGAAGTTATAAACACACAAATATTTGATCTTTCCATTTATCCTTATTACATGAATAAAAATTGAAGTTGTCCAATTGTCGTTTGGGGAGTAGGTCCATATGAGCAAAGTCAGTGTGCTGATTACACTTGACACAAACCAGAGTCCCCTGCAGAAGAGCAACCTCCAGGGAGAAAGTGACTCCATCAGATTGGCCATGTCTGTGGTCATTTTCTTGTTGTATGACTGGTGTGAAAAGGCTTAGCCCACTGTGGGTGGTGCTACGACTGGCCAGGTGGTCCTGAGTTGTGTAAAAGAGTGAGCCGAGCAAGCCATGGAGAGCAAGTCAGCAAGCAGCATTCCTTCACGGTCTCTGCTTCGCTTCCTCCAGGTCCCTTGGCTTCCCTCCATGATGGCTTTGAACTACAAGCCAAATAAACCTTTCCTCCCCCATGTTGTTTCTGCTCACAGAGTGTTTATCTCAGCCACAGAAACCAAACTAGGGCAGTCAGCATTACTACTATTATCAAACACTTATCTGAAAGCATTGTTGAAATGAGACCGCTGATGAGGTATGTGATGAGTGAGGTATATGTGTAAGCTGTGTGCCTGCTGAAGACCTCATCTTCTTAAATCATTTGCGATGCTTTGTGTTCACTTACAGGGTGTATGTTAACCTGAAATTACAAACCATGCCAGGCATTGTTAATCCATGCCTTTAGGTCTGAGACCTGGCAGCGAGACAGGAAGATTGCGAGTTCGAGGCCGCGCTGAACTGCATAGCAAGATACTATCTCAAAAAACGAAAATAAATAAATTTATTAGTTGTAAACACATGAGTATTTGACCATTCAAATTTACAGACTAAAGAAAAATGGTTATGTTGGTTCACCTTAATGCTTCTTCCATTGGTTGTTACTAGTGATATAAAACAAATCAGGGAGGGATTCTTAGCACTGATGGAGATTCTGTGTTGTCTTTCAGAAAGCAAGAACACAGGTTTCCTGTGTCTCCCTCCAGCCTTCCTACTACAAGCAACGAGTGTGTGGAGACCGCTCAAATATGTCAGAGACGTCCTCCCACGACTCCTTCTATGATTCCTTATCAGACATGCAGGAAGAGGGCAAAAATGCTGACTTCTTCCCAGGGCTCTCCGCTTTTCTCAGTCAGGAAGAAATAAACAAAAGTCTTGACTTGGCCCGCAGAGCAATAGACAACTCTGAACCTGAAGATTTTGACTCGGAAAAGGAGATCTCGCAGATTTTCAGCCAGTCTCCTGTAAGCCTCTGCGAAACTCCTTCCCACGAGGAGACCAAATCCAGCGAGCAGACTCCCACGGAAGGACCTCAGCGTAACAGGCCAGCACCTGTCCAGCCTCTGGCAGGAGAGCAAGCTGAAGGAATCACCTCCCCAGCTTCAAGGAGGAAACCTGGAGTGTCACCCCTGCTGGCCAGCCCCAGTTACATCCGGAGCCTCCGCAAGGCTGAAAAACGAGGTGCAAAAATTACCAACCCAAATGCAAAGCCCAAAGCCGCCCAGCAAAGCAAAGCCGGCCCCCAGAACCAACTGTGCGACAAGGCGGCTAGCTTCATTGAGGAACTGACATCCATATTTAGAGAAGCAGCCAAGCCAAGAAACAGGAGTCCAAATGGTGAGTCCTCGTCACCAGACAGTGGGTATCTGTCTCCTAAAAATCAGCCATCGACTCTGATGAGTGCCTCCGCCAGCCAGAGCCCCACTGGAGACCAGCTAGACCAACAGGAGTTGGAAACAGAGGTCAAGCTACCCCAGGGCAGCCTCTGCTACCAGGCCCATCAGAGTCCCAAAGAGGCCTTGCCACACACCCACGTCCCTCACCCACAGCCACAGAAAGCCCGCAACTTGTCCTCTGCACCCCGGTTCATCCAGAAGCTGAGGAGCCAAGAAGTGGCCGAAGGAAGCAGAGTTTATCTGGAGTGTCGAGTCACAGGAAACCCAACTCCCCGAGTGAGGTAAGAACTCTGTTATTATGAAGGTCGAGTGATTTTGTTGACCTCCGGTGTTACTTCAAGGGAGAGGAGGAGCGAGTTCTTGCATTGCTAGTCCTCTGGTTTCTGCAGTAGAATTTTCTCCACCACTTGACAGACAAAAGCAAACCAAATAGCCAGCAACCATGTGTCCCTCGTGGGGCGTATTTTGCTGTTGCCAGGGGCCAATTTGTGTACTCCAAGAAAAGCCAATGGGCTTGAGGAGGCAGTGAGAAATACTAGCAGGCTGTTATGGAGGAGTCTGGATTTCACAGAACCTAGGGGGCGTAAAACGCGAAAATGATTTATCCAAGTGTGGAGAAAAGTATGGGTTTTGGTCATGAGTCACCGAAGAAGGTAAAAATTAATTCCAAAGCTAGAAGTTACCCAGAGGTGCAGAGAGGAAAGTGTACGGAGACCAAGCAGAGATGAACCCCACATAGACATCAGTCCAAGACATGGACCCGATTGCCGTATTGACTAAGGACAAACACAACACTCGCATCTCCGACGCGATGCAACCAGAGTGGGCAGAAATTCTATATGGAAGAACAGTAATAAACCTAGTATAAAACACGGCTGAGCTTCGTTCTGGACACCAGAGCAGAGCTGAGCCAGAGATGACAGTGAGTTCCAGCACAGACCTAGGGTCCAAAAAGCCTCACGCCATGTCCGTTATCCTTTCTATAAACTCTTCCTTTTAAACTACTGTAATCCCAGTACTCAGGAGGCAGAGCCAGGCGGATCTCTGCGAGTTCGAGGCCAGCCTGGGCTACCAAGTGAGTTCCAGGAAAGGCACCAAAACTATACAGAGAAACCCTGTCTCGAAAAACAAAACAAAACAAACAAACAAACAAAAATTACAGGATGTATACCTTCTCCTGTGCACAAAACGTTTAGGAAAGGAACCTTAGACCCATATTGCAGGGCTTACAATCAGAAGTCTTCCTCGGACTCCTTCTGTCCCTGAAATCAAGACACTTTGGGGACTCGGTGTCTCCATCTGTGAGGTGGAACATATAATAAGAGGTCACGTTCTATTTCATGATGGTTGAATTAAATCCTACGCAAAACAATAACCATTCACTGTGGCTTTGCACCTGCTGTTACGCGGCCTCTTTGTTATATCGCCTTTCTTAATTGCAAGTCAGGATTAGACTATGAAAATGAGCATTCATTGACTTATTTGAATGTTTCCGCCTAACTATGTGAATGTGTAAAAGCAAATTCAAGTAATTTAATTTAGAAAAATAATGAAGTAGACAAGGGTGACTACAAGTCAAAACAGACTTTATACTCTGGGCCTTTTGGTGTGTGCTCATGCACACATGGCTGGCATTGGTTTCTTACTTCATAATCATTGCTCAGAACAAAGCAGTGGTGTTATTTACCTGCCAATTTGGTGTCCATTTTTACCGTAATGTTTGCTATTTTAAAGAAACTGACAGCAGGGGGCAGTACAAACCTTCCTAATGTGTTTACTTGGCTGGTCTGTAGTCTGCGTTTATGTATTTTCCATAGCAGTTTGTTTCTTTCAGATTCTATTTCAGCTTTTGAAAAAACCTATCAGTTTTAGGACCAAATAATCATTGAGAAATACATCCATATGAGATTCAAAACAGTGCAACTGGTTTTGAAGCTATATGGTCCAATTTACATGCGTGTCCAAAAGAGCTTCTCCCAAAGGTAATAGAGACATTTCCAAACTGACCAAAAGCATGACACTTAGCACCAAAGAATTCAATCAAATGAGAAGAGATCATGATTATATGTTAAAATTCACTTAGTCACTTGGTAACTCTAACGGAACATCAAAATCATGCCTGGGATTCTTGGGATGGAGGCCTTTCTAGGTTTAGACATTAAGTTAGTTAGTAGAACAGTATCATTAACGACTTTCTCAAGTCATCCCCCAGTATATGAAAACCAACGAGCAATGTTCATTAGACATGGCAAACTGTCTCTTTCTGCAGTCATTAAATCTTTGGTAAAATGCTGCATTTCCCATTGTTCAGTTAGCTGATCGTTTTGTATCCTTTAGAGTTCATTTTTGTTTTATTTTGCTTTCAGAAGAAGAGTATAAATGCACAATGTGGTAGGATGTTCTGTTTTAATTCCCGTTCTAGGGATCGTGATCATCTTGATCATGTATTTGGAAGCACACCAAACTCCCAGCTCATTAAACTTTATTGACCACATGAGACATACGATGGTCTTGATGGAAAATCTTCTGTGAAGGCTATTTTATGTAAGGAAGAAAACCTTTAATAAAAAGTGCTCACACTGGGGCGTTGGAAACTGGCTCAGCCTGCATCAGTCTGGGATACTGACCTGTATATTAGTAAGACCTAGTGGGTTGGCAGGGCCCCTTCTCAGGATCCAGAAGTAGCTGATTGTCTACTTGGGAAACAGAAGGGGGTGTCAAGGAATCTGAAGCAATCAATGGGCAAAATCCCAAAAGATACTGATTGCTGAATGCACAGGCACATTGTATGGAGTCGTTGGCAGCTATCCTAGGTGGGGAAAGGGTGTAGCTGGGTGGCAGACCAGTGGAAAGAATGCACCGTTGGCCGATATGGCAGCAGGTGCCAGGATCCAGAGGTCAGGGCTAGAGCACAGTGAGAAACTTGAATTGTCAATAGTATGAGCAAGTGAACAGCAAGACCATGGCTCCAGAAGGACACAAGAGGTGTGCAAGGAGTAGACATTCAGTCCTGATGAAATGAGGCAGAAATTTAGTACTGCATTTGTGCTGGGGTCAGAATAAGGAAACAGCTTGCTACAATGACGTAGCTAGGCTACAGAGCTGCTAGCTAGAGATCCTTAAATAAGGCCTAAATAGAGAGTGCTCCAGCCCCCTGGGCCAGATGTGATAGTGCCAGCCTTTAATGCCAGCACTGGAAAGCAGAGGCAGGTAGATGTCTTTTGAGTTCAAAGCTAGATTGGCCTAAAGAGTGAGTTTCAGGGGGTTAGGGAATTAGCTCAGTGGTAGAGCACTTACCTAGCAAATACAAGGCCCTGGGTTTGGTCCTCAGCTCAAAAAAAAAAAAAAAAAAGGCAAACTAAGAGTGAGTTTCAGGCCAGTCAGAGCTATATGGTGAAACTCTGTATTAAAATACAAAACAGAAGAAAAGCATGAGCATTATCAAACTAATAAATTTGGTAAAGCAGCCCCAGCTAAGAGGAGGAGTGAGAGGAATAATAATGAGAAGCCAGTCATTTCAAGACGTTCCTACTGTAAACACAAACAACCTCCCACTGCTACAAATGTCACAAGGAAGACGTGAAAGTGGTATGCTTTCTTTCCTTTATTCTTACATATCTAGGAAGATCTCAGCAAGTAAAGGAAAGAGACGATATGTTTAAGTGGGATTTAAATGGCACGTAAATTGTTTGTTAGCAATTTTAATTTAAAATCTTTAAAGATTTCTTTTCATTTATTTATTTATGTGTGTGTGCTTATGCCTCAGGGTATGGGTCTGTGCACGTGTGTGTGTGTGTGTGTGTGTGTGTGTGTGTGTGTGTGTGTGTGTGTGTGTGGTGCCCCTAGAGGCCAAAGGAGGGCATTAAAGACTTCTGTCAGCCACCTGATGGGATCTGAATTCTGGTGCTCCTGATTGAGCAGCAAGCACTCTTAACCTCTGAGTGGTCTCTCCAGTCTCATTCAAGTTGGACTGTTACATCATCAGTTTCCCTATTTACGTCCTGTCTTAATGGCCCCTTTTTTCAGCCTTCAGAGGAGCCTAGGGACAAGGCACCCCACACCAATTACCTTCCATCGTTCTCTGCTCTCAGCTTTTGAGTGGCTAAGTACTCCATGACACCAGGTTGTGGTAGGTGCCTATTATCCCAACACTGGGAAGATAGAGGCAGAAGACTCTGGAGTCTTAGGTCAGCCTGAGCAAAATAGCAAAATCTAGTCTCAAAATGATTCTCGGTATTATAAAAGTGAGTCCTCCTCTTCTTCTTCCTCATCCTCTTTCTTTTTCCTCCTCCTCTTTCTTCTTCTTCTTCCTCTTCCTCTTCCTCCTCCTCCTCCTCCTCCTCCTCCTCCTCCTCCTCCTCCTCCTCCTCCTCCTCTTCTTCTTCTTCTTCTTCTTCTTCTTCTTCTTCTTCTTCTTCTTGAGACAGAGTCCCACTGTGTAGCCTTGGCTGGCCTGGAACTCACTATGTAGGACTATGTAGGACCAGACTGGCCTCAAACTCACAGAGATCTGCCTTCTTCTGCTTCTGTAGTTCTGGGATTAAAGGTGTGTGCCACCATGCCTGGCCCACTTTCTGCTTTTAAAATGATGTTTAATGACAATCGTGTCTTTTAAACCACTTAATTTTAAGAGGCCTAAGATATAAAACTATATGATAATGAATCAAGTAATTAAAACTGGTTAATTAATCACAGGGCCTGGAATGTAAGCCAGGTGTTCTTATTCCTTATCCTGTGGCCTGGGTTCATAAGAAGGCCTCACCACTGAATGGCTGTTTCAGGCTCACTGACAACCTCCAGAAGTAGAAGTGAGGGGAACACCTTGTTTAAAAATCGAGGCATGGAGGAAATCACATTCCCAATATTTTCAAAAAAAATGCAAGTGTGATATTCCTAGAATATTTTCTACATAAAGAAAGCCACTGTTCTTCATGACTGTGCTTCCTTTTCTTCAATACATTAACAATCATTAGTCAACATAAACTTTAAAAGAGTGTGCATATTCTCCACTTAGTAGCTGCAAAGAAAGCTAAGCCTTCTAGTTATGAACAGTGGCCTGTATACTTTCATGTTCAGATAACCGTAAGGTAAATGTATACATGTATGAAAAGGGAAACTACTTTCGAACAGGGTCTTAGTTAGGGTTTCTATTGCTGTGAAGAGACACCATGATCATGGAAACTCTTACAAAGGAAAACATTTCATTGGGGTGGCTCACAGTTTCAGAGGTTTAGTCCATTATCATCATGATGGGACATGGCAGCATGCAGGTGGACATGGTGCTGGAAAGGAGCTGAGAGTTAAACATCTTGATCTGCAGTCAGCAGAAGGAATCTGTGTCCATGCTGGGTATAGTTTAAGCATAGGAGACCTCAAAGCCCGCCTCCATAGTGATATACTTTCTCCAATAAGGCCACACCTACTCAAACAAGGCCACATATCCTAATACTGGCAATCCCTATGAGCTTATGGGGGCCAATTACATTCAAACTACCACAAACATTTACCTACTGCAGTAAAAAGCGATCCAGCACATGCTTTAATATTCCAGATGTACTTCCTCATAACTGATGCCTATTATTAGATCATCCTTATTAGCCCTGTAAAGTTTTATTTAATATATACAATTATGATTAATTAAATTCTTTCTTTTTAAAATTAAAACTCATCACCTCCAGTTCCTCCAAGTAATTTACATGAACAAGACCTGGATCCTTATCAGAAGCCAAAGTAACAAGATTATTCATATAAAATCTATGCAACAATGTCTGTGGCTATCCTCATTCCCTCAAGAACAATCACAAATATATACCATGGATCTTTAGCTTAGTAAAGGTATCTGTATGGGGAACCAGCCCATTTGTGGACTGTGATGGTTTGGAAAAATATAGCAATAACACCATTAGCCAGTAGGTTATAAATGTGAATATAGAGATAAGGGCAGCAATATACCACCAGATTACCAAAATGAAAATAATTGACAATTACGCCTGTTGTTACTACAACATGAAACATAGTTACAAATAATTTGGAGCACAATTTTGAGATAACCAGTGAGTTTAAGATGTACATACATAAAACCTCTCTATAACATCTCTGTAGATATTTAACCATATCAAATGTAAAATGTCAAAACTTTCTTTCTGGAAGTTTAAGAAAACAATATTGCAGTCACCCTTGACTCCTCTTGTTCTCACTCCCCTTCTCCAGTCCACCCAACAACCCAGTTGCTTCTCCCCTTCAAATCTCCAAAATCTGATTCTTCATTCCATCGCTTCTAGTGTTCCCTAGGCCAAGTCTTCATCCCTTCTCACAGATACTTGCACTGCCCTCTAATAGACTTTCTTGGGTCTACATGTAGTTATCAGTCTACACGATGCCCACCATAGTCCTGTTTAATGAAATTGTCATCACAGCATTGCATACAGTGACTTCTTATCTCACAAGGAATAAAATACACTCTCTTGGCAGGAACTAATAAGGCATCTTCTCTTTTATTTATCCCCTACTCCTTGTCATTTGAATCTTCAGACACCAGGGCACACTGGCCAGGTTTGAGCTTCTGAGACCTGAAAGCTCACTTCCTAGTGACACACCTACTCCAACAGGCCATACTTTCTTATGGTGCCACTCCCTATGGAACTATGGGAACCATTTTTATTTAAATCACCACAGAAGTACACAGTGGCTCAGTTAGCCAAGTACTTGATTACCATGTACAAAGCCCAGGGTTTGGTCCCCAGAACTGGAAGAAGAACAAAAACACGGCAAAGAACTATAATCCAGACACTCAGGCAGTGGCAGCAGGAGAATTATAAAAGTCATTTTGGCTACAGAAGGAGATTGAGGCCAGCCTGGGCCACATGAGTACATACACCTTGCATGAATAAATGTTTTCCTTAAAGTTACTGTTTAAGACACCATCTTAGACCTGCTGAAGTGTAAGAACACAGAGTAGCACACAAGTGTTGAATGCTACATTAAATGCTATATGACAGAGACAAAGAAACAAGAGGCTCCAGTTGTGTCTGCAATATTTTGTATCTAAAAATGAGTGAGTTGCTATTTTTAATGCATAATACTGAAAACTTTCATTTTCCTTTATTATCTGTACTATGTATGCATTGATACTCTGCATGATTTAGTCCAGAAAAACTACCCAGAAGAGCCAGGCACATATAACTCAGTGATAAAGCATCTGCCCAGCACACTCAAGGCTGTGGGTTCAATCCCAACACCAGAAGAAAACCGTCATGAAAATGTTTGGGTGTCTAGCAACATGAATTGGAAAGGTTGGATTGTAGCCATTTTCCATTATAAGTTATTTGTTAACCAGTTTTCTGGGTTGCATTTGTCCTATTTGTGGACCTTTAAAACCATATTTTGTTTTGGTTTTTGTCATGTTCCATTAAAATATTATGTATTCAGTCTCATGCCAAAGACCTTTTATGGTATAGTCTACACGTGTTATCGGCTACAGAAGATTCAAAGAGAAAGTCAACCTTAAGACACTTGCATTTGCACACACACACACACAGCACACACACACACACACACACACACACACACACACACACACACCATGTACCTTTATACAACTAACCAAATTAAATCTACAGTCTACTAAGACTTGCCCATCACCATCCCCCAGTTCAAATGCTTCCCATTCATCCCGTCATTTGGATTAGAGCAAGCATCAAGTAGGGCAGAATCCATAAGAAACAAAAACCAACGTTGTGTCTCCTCCTCTACCCAGTTATACCTAAGTTTCTTACTCTTTTGTCATTATTTTATATCTTTTTTCCTTCTCCATATCTCCTCATTGATTGAAAATAATAAGGCCTGTCTGTTTTGCAGAGGTCAATAAATGTTCCCCAGAGCATGAAATTACTGTGGAACTAGAAATCAAAAGGTGTAAACCACAGAGCAGTGCCTTTCAGATGCCGAAATTGAGGCTTCTCTCTGCTTTCTCCACACACAGTTTCTGTGCCCAAGAGATTAAAGATGCATGATCTACCTGATGCTTTGTCGTATCTCCTATCCATCTGTTCTTTCTCAACCCACGTCTGTCTAATACCTGCCCACTTAGAATTCTCTCTTTAAAATGTTGGCTAATATCTCTCTGGTAGTTTAAACAGAGGGCCGTCATTGATGAGACTGCTGAATCGTTTGCTTTAGACCTTAAGAAAATGGAATGGCTTGGTACTGCTGACCCAGTAGATATTGCCCCTGTTTGCTGGAATTGCTGTTGCTGCCTCACCTCCTTTCCTGGGTCTCACTTCCTCTTCTTCGGTAGCACCAGGGTGTGTGACAAACACATTCATGATATCCATGACAAGCCGCTCAGGCTGCTATTTCAGTAAATCAAGAAGGAAGCTTCAGAGCTGGCAAAATGGGTCGGCAGGCAAAGGCATTTAATGTCAGGAGTGATGAGATCTAAAGTCATTCCGAGGACCCAAATGGTAGAAGGAGAGAACCAATGCCTAAAGTTTGCCCAGTGAGCACCACATGCACACTGTGGCACATGTGCAGATGTGCAGGAATGCATACCCAAATCTACATACAACACTAGATAGATCATGATGATGATAGATGGACAGACAGATAGATAGATAGATAGATAGATAGAGAGAGAGAGAGAGAGAGAGAGAGAGAGAGAGAGAGAGAAAGAGAGATTATAGATAGATGATACATGATAGATAGTAGTAAAAAATTTAAGTAAATAAAAGAGCAAGTCTATGTTCAAGAAGAATAAGAAATAGTCAAGAATTTTTGTTGGTGAGACCTGTCATTGGTGTCATTGAACAATCTCATCAGTTTATCTGTCAGTGGCCAAGTTTCTATATTTAACAAGAAAGCTAGTAAACAAACACTTAAGTAAATTTTCCTAAGAAATAAAGGCATTCATAGATAATTCTTTTATAATTAAAAGTGGACTTGCAGAAAAAAAAAACACGTCAGAAAGGCCTAGTAGCTGTAGTTGGCTGTAGATTCTAAAGCAAGAGAAATCCTGCTGCATAGTGTATCAGGCAGGTCACTTGGTAAGTTGAAGGCTGCATGCCTCAAGGGCCTTCCTAGTAAAACAGAACTAGTGAACTGTGTTGGGCCTGTAATCGTACATTAACACATATTTGCATCTCACTTATAAAGTTATTTTTTTATGGTTTCTGTGAACCGAAGAGACAACTCAGTGGTTAAGAGTGCTTGCCGTATAATCATAAGGACCAGAGTTTGGGTTCCAGCGCCCATAGAACAGGCCAGGAGTCCTACCAAAACCTGTAAGTCTGGTTCTGATAGATTCAACACTGTCTTCTGGCCTCTGCGTATGTGCACAAGTGCATGCTCACACACACACACACACACACACACACACACAGAGGCACACACACATAATTAATTTATTAATTAAATCTTTTTAAAATGCTTACCTTTATTGCTGTTGATTTGGTATAAGCTTACCCATATTCTATCTGCTCAAAAAATCATTGAACTTGTTTCCTTTAAAATCTTTGCACTTTAATTTCCTTTTTTTTTTTTTTTTTTACCGCCATTCACAACAGTGTGGAGATCATGGAAAGGGGACACTTAAACATTACAGGACAAACAAACAGCTTGTAAGCAATACAAATGCGTGCTGAAAGGTGTTTCTGCACCTGTTTTCAAAGAGTCCTAAGTGTGAGTGTCAGGGTCAGAATCCACAATGCTTCCCTGGAGTCATGTCCCCTGGTCTCTTTGGATAGCTACGTTCTAGCAACTTTTACCTTGCTTGGCCTTCCGTCTAATGGCCATTGTAGATGGGAATCCAGTTAAGGAAAAGTGATTTCTTCCAATCACCCCTTCCCCCCTCCCCGCCCCCGTGCCCCTAAAGGTCTCCCCACCCTCTCCCTGACCTCAGTGCTGTGAAGGTCAGCCATGTATTGTGCCTTACTGTCAGCTTGGAAAGCTTTCCAAACCCAGGCCTCTTGACTACTGTATTGTTGAGGCTGGCTAAACTGTGTCTCCGCTTCCTCAGCTCGTTTCATAGGTACCTGTTAAATATTTGCTAACGTCAATCGAAGGTAGTTTCCCAACACTTTGGCCACTCCTTGTTTTTGTATTCCAATAATTTCAGCAGGAAGAAAACTCTAAAAACAATGTGAGTAACAAATACAGGCTTTTCCCCAGCTAGATGGATTGGCTTTGATTTTGTATACTCGCTAAGTATTATACCATACGGCAAAGTTCTCCAAAGGAAAAGAATGAGCCTTTGGATACTTACTGGCATGAAATTGTTGTTTCACAAGAAGCTGCCTGTGAAGTTGCAGATGCCTTCACAGCCAGAGCTGGTCAAGCTTTCAGATCTTTCTGTGGAGCTGATTTAATGTCTTCATGACCTGCTTCTTCATTTGCCCGGGGCGATACCTCACTACAGAGCAGAGTGTGCAGGTATAATTACAGCAATTACAAGCTCTCTGTAAACACCGCATTCTTTCGGCTGTGAGGAGTTACATTCTAAATGTAACTGTGGCAAATAGAATTATGTCTGAGCCCCAGTGTAGCATACTGTATAAAGCAAGATGCAAAACCTATTCTCCTTGGTGTGCTCAAGTGATGTGTAGCCATGGAAATACTTTTTTTCCTGCTTAATTTTAGTTCTTTGGGCCACAAAATAGTAATATATTTAATAATCTGCTGGAAGAAGAGTGAGCTACTACCACCTGAACACTGATAGAGAAACATAATTGCAAGTCTTCCCTGGCAGAAAAGCGACTAAACACCAGTGGGAACTCACGTTGCTCCCTTGTTCATGAGTTCCAACAAGGGAAGGCTGGCTCTGCATAGCCGCATGTGGTCACAGCAACAGTTTCCTCTGGTTCTGCAGTCTTCAGCCACAAAACATACACTAGGAAATGAGGGTTTCTTTCCCCCCAAGGAGATAGCATTTAACCTTGTCTGTTACAATTGGAGACCTGTTTCTAATGAGAGGGAACAAAGTTTGGGGAAAAGAGTCTCTCAGTAATAGAGGAGAATCTTCCAAAAAGAATGTGGAGGGGTGAAGGAGAGAAAACAGAAAAGAAAAACACTAATAAAAAGAAAACTCATGTTAGAAGAGAATAGAGTCTTCCTTTAAAAGAAAGATCTTCAAAATCATTTTGCCAGAATAGAGGTGATCTCAGTCCATGTGTCTCCACAGAGAAGGTTCCAACTGTTCTTCTGAGGAGAGGACAATAGATGTGTAGTTGAGAAAGTCTATGGAGATGAAGCTGAAACTACTTCTGAGTCAGTCTTGAATCTCTAACCAAACACAGATCAAAATGTCCAGTTCTCCACATCATATTATGATGAAGGGACCAGTAAAGGCCACTCAGCTTTCTAGAAGGATAATTATGTGAAGGTATTAGTCAAAAATAAGACTCATTCAAAGTAAGGTTTTACCTAGATACAATCACTCCCATCGAGGGGCTTTGTCATCCCCTAGGGAACACACCAGGACTGTGACCAGCAGAAGCATGGGACACTATTCCAACTCTATTAGACACCACAGTGAAGTCAGGTGGAGGATTATACATACCATAAACTGATAGAAAATTCTTCTTAGACATTGACTGACTGTCATCTTAAAGTCACCACTTAAAATAACGCCTTACATTTTTCTTATGGACCTACTGTAGTTCAATCCTCGTGAGAGTTGTGCTCCATCTCCCAGCAATCTAAATGGATACAATAATATTAACAGGCAACATTGCTTGAATACTCACAGATGCCAGACTACCTTTTAAGTCTTCATATTCACCAGTTCACTAATTTCTAGAAAGTAGAAACCACCAAGTTACAGACTCTGAGATGTGTATTTTGCTACAGTTAACCTGTGTATAGTCAAAATGCGTGTTAAAGAAGAAGACGTCTATAAATGCTGTCAAATAGCCATCAGGATGTGGCTTCTACGGCTTACACACAGACAAGTTTGTTCAGAACTGTGTTTGATCACTTTAGCTACTTGCCTGCTAGATGCTTGTGTAGTTTGGATCTGAAGTACCACTCGGAGGCTCACTAAACAAAGGCTTGTTTGTCAATCCCTCGTGTTATTGTTGAGGCAGTGGAACTTTTAGGAGATGGATCCCAGTGGGAAGAAGTTAGATCATTGGATGTGCTCCTGAAAAGTCTCTCTCTGCTTCCTACTCACCATGAGTTGAACAGTTTTCTCTGTTTATTGCCTCTATAATTTTTGGGAGACTCACTACAGATCCAGAGTAACTAGGGACTGAAATTTCTGGAACCGTGGGCCCAAATATGTTCTCCCTCCTTTAAAGTTCATTTACCTCAAGGAATTTGTCACAACAAACGAAAGCTGACTATACAGTACCATGTGTTGCTTTTTTTCTTCTTTCTTGATGGTTCATAAAGTAATGGCATCTTACAGTGGTTATAGCATGTTAGATTTAGCAAGTGACAAATTTGCTATCTCTATGTTAAAGATAAATAGGTCAGGAGTAGTTTAGGAAAATTGCCCAATTACCCAGTACTGATAGTTAGAATCCACATCATGCAAGCTTTTTCCAGATTTCCTACTTTTCATAGCTGCCTGACACTGCCAAATAAAGCAGAATGGAGGGTACAGTGCTTCTTAGATGTTGGTACCCTGATAGAGTTTGGGTAAGCCCAGTTCACGTTAGAAACATCTCACATAGGAGCTGTCGATTATTTCTCCAAAAACAAATGCCTATGAATGGCTTCCTTCCATTACCCCAGACAACATCAAGAAAACACAAAATGATCAATGATTTCACAGTCCTCGTGAGAAAATGTTAGACTGTGTGCATTCCCGGCGGACTTAGTAGTGTTGACATGAGGGGGAGTCAACAGCATCTTCCCTGGTAGAACAAGCACCGTGGATCCAGCTTGGGAAAGCAGGCAACAGAGCTGTGTGTCAGGTCTCTTTCTCTTGTAAACAGAGCAGTAATGCCAAGAAGAACAGAATAAATATGATTTGTAATCCAGCATGGTACTGCTTAACTCGAATATTCTGTTGCCAGCATTTTAATTAGGAATGCATTGGCATATGTTGGCCAGAATCCTGCTACATGGAATTATTCTATGTGCCAAGGATAAGGACAAATCATTGCTGCCTGGAATAGAGTGCACAAGGACCCCAGCAACAAGGACAGCACTTAGTTCAATGATTGTTGATAGACTTTTGTTATAAAAGACAGTTGTAAAATGCAGCACAAGATGCTCATTTTTATGGAACAAATTATTGTAACCTTGAACAGGTAGCTACTGGAAGGGAGCATCAAGAATAAAGAAATCATTAGCTTCTGCACTATGCATGAGCATTGTTACTACATGAGAAGTCACTGATCATATCAAGGCGATTGGTACCCCTCAAGTTAGCCAAAAGATCATCACATGTCATATGGTAGTGGTCAGGTAAACAAGGAGATTCTCTACAAAATGCTGTCATGTCCCTTTTGAGTCAGTTGCACTTACTAGAAGTAGGTACCAATCCTTTATATGCACTCAGCTTTATAATACCCCAACCAAATCATTTTTACCCTATTTTTTAACATTTGGGGGAAATTTTTAATAGAAGTCCATCGGAGCCTATGTTGTAAGTAACTCCTTTGTTTCACTATTTCTTAATGGAACACACTGATGTGCCATGTCAAATTAGAAAGCCATCAGTCTTATTAATTATAGGAAAAACAATAGTTTAAACAACAGGTATTCCACAGGAAAACAACCAGTGGCATCACTTGAGTGTGAGAGCTGTTGTGTTTGGACTGAGTTTTTTTCCAAACCCTAACAGGCCGTTGCAAGACAAATAATGAATCCATTAACAAGGCGTGTCTATCTCACTCCAAATCAAAGTAACTTTATAACCACTATATCATCTATAATATATACCTGCAAGAGTTACACTGCCAATTACAAAAACTTAATATATCCCTAGTCCCTTTCATCTGTGAGTCCTAAAATCAGAACATTGATTCGTCCATTGTACTATTGCACAATAGCTTTAGCTCTTTGGAATTGGAAGGTGTGTTTCTAACAAGGCTTAAGAAGGGCTCTCTGCCTTCCAGCTGCTTCCCCCACACACACCTCAGGTGTCCAGATACTACATTCTCAGAACCCAAGGCTAGCTCTTAGTTCCTGGCAATTCAGAGTGTGCTCTGTGGCCCCAACCGCTTCATGCCTCTGTATGGGGTCTTCCTTAAATTCTCAACAGTCACACGTGTGTTTCTCTCCTTCTTTTGATAGGTTTCTGGCTTTCAGATTGTGACAAGTCAGAAAAAGAACAAGCCCCACCAAAACCTGTCTTCCATTACAGTGTGCTCTGGTTGAGATGTCCAGTTTCCTCACTCACACCCATGGAATTAGAATAAACTGTGATCCAAATGGAAAGAGGTGTTGGTGTATCTTCCCACTCCCTCATATTGGAAATGCAAACAAGTCCTGTTTCCCTGACACTTATTACTGTTGTTTTTGTTCTTCTTTTGTCTTCTTGCCTCACTTTCTTCTGGCAGGGCTGCTCACCCTCTGGGTAGGTTTATAGGAACAGGGCTTGGTTTTCTTCTCATTATTCCAACGTAACATATGCCTGAACTCATCATCTGCGCTTCCTGCTCATGGGATTGTGAGAAGCGGGGATTAGGATTCTGGCACCTCAGTGTTTTCTCAAGGCCTCCCCTACATGGATATACTTTATCAGTCAGATAGAGCAAATGGATCTTAGATGATCAGAGTGGTAGGAGAGGTGATAGTCAGAAGTTAGAAAACTACAGAAGACCAGTGAAGATTCCAAGGAGGAACTCAGAAAGACACAAGGTGGAGGATTAGAAGCAGATAGCATGACAAACTATTCTAAGAAGAAATGAAAAAGGCAGAGTAGGAGACATTGAAGGCTGGAGACCATGATGACATCTCTATCCCAAGTGTTTCCAGACCAAACATGTAAGGAAAAGAAATTAGCAAGCGAGAGTTTCCCCCCTTGCCAGCTGGTCCTGGCATTCATCTGAGCTATTCCAAAGCATGCGGTTATGTGGTCATGATAACAAACGTTTGACATTGATGTGACAGCAATTATTCTGAAGGGGCATGAGTCATTCTTGAAAAGATGCTAATAGGATTAGGGTAATGAACTTGGGATTGCTTCCTTATGACTCTGATGGGTTTAGGAGGGAATAAAGACAGTGCCTTGTGATGTCTCTTTCCATATGCCTTCATAAAGCCTTTCATAATGGATCAGAAATAAAATTAAAAAAACATCCCTTTGGATCAAGCTGATACAACATTGTATACAGATTATTAAATCTGAATTCAGTCATGCATTACTTAATAATGGGGATGTACTCTAAGAGACATAATGATTTTGTCATTATGTAAACATCTCAGTGTGTGTTTGCAAAATTCAGATGGCATAGGTCAGTGATTTGATATGAACCTGTTCTATAGGGTCTAGAGAATGGTCTACAAAATCTTTGGTTTGGGATGAGTTGTCTATCAAACATATAACAAGCTAAAGTAAAAGAATAAATATCAAGAGATGGATAGATATCAAAACATCATCAAATCAGGTGCTCAAAACATCCAGCAGAAAGCAACTAAGGAAGACTCTATGGGGGAGCCACCTGGAGCCCCCAGAAGGGAGAATCCTGGGCAAAACAGGTGTCCCTTCAGGTGGGGCTCCCACGTGAAAAACCAAGTGACAACAGACAAAAATTACATCAAACTGAGTGCTCACAGTGTCCAACAGAAACGGGCCGGCAAAAGTGAATTAGCCGACTGGAATTCCCCATTGAGAAGGTCCTCTCTGCCTTCCCAATGGTGAGCTTCCCGTGACTGAACCGCTGGCTTCTCTTTCCCATGCAGGCACTTACGTGGACTGGGGTAAGCAACAGTAAGCTCTGTTGAGGATGGTTCACTTTCTAGCTGTTTTCAAGGATAAAATACTTTTACTCTTGGGCATTTTCCCCTCCCTGTCACAGAGTTAGGGGGCCAGCCCCAAACAACAGCCTTGGAGGACACTTTGAATCCAACATGATCAGGTATGAAATGGGGAAGGGAGCAACTCTAGCTTCCAGAACCGGCTTCTCAATGGGTTTAAACGCTTGGCAATTATAATGTATATTATAGGCCACTAGGTGCAATCATGATATATTAGGCAACTGACAACACAACACAGCATGCCAGTTTGCAGTGCACTTTTAAAAAGAGCCTTATTTTTAATTCCATGTATATGTATGGCTGTGTGTAGGTACGTGCAAGTGAGTGCAAATGCCTGAAGGGCCATCAGATCCTCTAGGAGCTGGAGATACAGGCAGTTACAGCCACATGACAGCATGGGTGCTGGAAAATGAACTTGGGTCTTCTGCAAGAGGAGTGTGCTCTCCTGACTGCTGAGCCATCTCTCTAGCCCCACAGCAAACTTTAAAAAATATAAATATAAGGAATAACTGGAAAATTACCATAATGGCCATTAAGATGATTCATCTGGTAAAGGCATTTCTGCCAAGCCTGGTGACCTGAGTTCCATCCCCTGGAATCACATAGTGGAAGGACAGAATGGACTTCCACAAGATGTCCTCTGACCTGTACATGGACATAATTGTATACACAAATAAACATTAAAATCCTGGGGTTGTAACATACTTGTTGTCGTTAACAGGTATTAGGTACAATAAGTGATTTCATGTGCTTAGTTGTCCACTGATGTGACAGGCAGAGCAGTCATTTGTTTACATAGCATCATCACAAGTATGCTGGTAATGCACTGTGCTACCTCATGACAAGTGCAATGTCACTGAGCCACACACGTCTGTAACTCATTGTATGGGACCACCATTATACACAAGCAATCTGTTGTCAAGTGAGAAGTTATTGAGCAGGGCATTACTATGTATGGGGGCTCACTTCGGACTCTGAGAGAGGAGGGTTGCACAAGTTGAAGGTCATCTTAGGATGCATGCTAAGTTCTGGGTGCTTTCAAAACAAACAAATTTATCAATCAACCAACCAATATGCGGATCCACAGTTTTTTCTCTACTTTTTGCCCCATGATACTCTGACTGATTGGCTTCCATAGGTCTCTACAGAGCTGTCTCTTACTCTTCATGCCCTGAGAAGTTCTTCTGTCAAGACTACTGAAGGCTTGTGGTTGTATAGATCCCTGCAGACCCAAGGAAGGGAGGGGAACTGGGGACATTTACTATATCATCTTCCCATGGATTCCCTTGACCCTCTTAGACAATAAAGATCTCCACAAGACACGATGTGCTTCTCTGCTCACAACACTGCTCTTGTTCCTTGATCCTTCTGGAGTTAGGTGTGCTAACAACTCTCCTTAACCTCTGAAATTGTCCCTAATCCCTGACGATTTTCTTATATTCTGGGACCTTTAGATCCAGTCTTTTCATGAAACCCTCATGTGTTAACTGAGTTTTGCTGTCATCTACAGCTAGTGGACACTGAAACCAATGTATCCTTCTGATTACACATCCCAGGTTAGGGATGATGCACCATTCTTACAGATACAGTGGTGTGATCAATTTTTAAAATGCTTTCTTTTGAAATTGTTGAGGTAAATTCAGAATTGTTCAATGTCAAGTTGTCTGGTTCCAATACTATGAAAGAAAAGAAGGAGGAGGAAGAGGAGGAAGAAAAGAAGACAGAAGAAAAAGGAGATGAGGAGGAGGAGGAGGAGGAGGAGGAGGGAGAAGAAGAAGAAGAAGAAGAAGAAGAAGAAGAAGAAGAAGAAGAAGAAGAAGAAGAAGAAGAAGAAGAGAGTCACATTAATGATAAAAATTCCAAAAAGCACTTAATGTCATTTACAGAATGTTCTCATTCTTGATTATTCCAGCATCTTCTGTAAATGTGAAATGGGATGAATAACACTGAATTGGGGACTATAGAGATATGGAATTTTATAGTGGACTTTGTATGTTCTAGTTTTCTCAGAAAGTCTACAGAATATGCTATCATTTCTGTCTCATTTTACAGATGAAGAAACTAAGACTCAAAGGGCATATTTACTGTGCAGTATTTGAATGAGCATGCCTCTCGTAGGCTCATATGTTTAAATACTTGGTTCAGAGTTGGTGGAACTGTTGGAGAAGGATTAGGAGGTGTGGTCTTGTTGGAGGAGGTGTGTCACTGGGGGTAGGCTTTGAAGTTTCAAATGACTTACACCATTGCAAGTGTGTCTCTCACTGACTGCTGTTTGTAGATCAAGATGTGAACTCACAGCAGTTCTTTCCACCATGCATTTGTTCCACCATCACAGATTCTAACTTCTTAAAACCATAAGCCCAATTAAATACTTTCTTCTCTAAGTCCTCTTGGTCATAGTATTTTGTCACAGTAATAGAAAAGTAACTTAGAAACACAATTAAGACTATATATATTTGTTATTGTTAATAACAAAACTTGGTTAATTTATTATCATTACTGAGGTATATATTTGGATGATCCCCAGCAGACAAACTCAGAATGCATTGATTTAAATTAATTTGCTGTTTTCTGACACTCACTAATCTTTGGAGACTATCCACCACAGGCATACTCATGAACATTTTCTTCTGTCTAATATAAGCTTGGATGAAGAAATCCCCATTGAGGACAATGAATAGTGTAGAGTGAGAGTGAGATGTGTAATACAAAGAGTAATAGTTTGAATTGGGAGTCAAGAAAAGGAGGTAGGAAGACAAGTCTGGACTAAAGGAAAGGAGAAAGTCCCTGGCAAAATATTAGGAGTGCCATTAAGAATCATGCTTTGCCCTTCAAAACTTGACTCCTTTCTTTAGTGAAGTGATTTGCAGGATAAAGCCCAGGGTGGGGAGCCGGAGGAAGAAAGAAAGAGGTCTATCTGTTAAGCACTGAATGACATGGTACGAAGTTTTAAGAAAGGCATAGTCTTGATGCATTACTACATGAAGATGGAAACAGGTACATTTTTGCCCCTAGGATCTTAAGCTGGTAAGTCAACATCTTCCATTCTGCCAACTTTATTAAAAAACAAGAACAGTCACCTCATATTCCAAGTTTTGGCATACTTCATTTTCAAACACTGCCCAAGATCTCACTCAACTGTGGCTCCTCCAGTAGGAAACCTTTATAGATAGCAAACGATTATCACAAAATCAAATACAGTTAATGCAATTTTAAATCAAGTAATTGCCTACAAAAGTAGTGTGTATTGATATCTGTTTTTCAAAATAAACAGTAGATTAAAATGAAAATAAATGCTTAAAGAAGTCATCACAGAAGTAAAACATGTACTTTCTTCTCCTAAATTACTGGCTCATTTACTTTCATTTTATGTATGCCTGGTGTCCAAGCAATATGTGTAAACTTCTGACTAGTTTCATATTTCTCTACTGTTTCCTATCACTTTTTAACTATACTTTATCTCATCATTGTCGTAGTATTCAGGTTCTATGTACAAGCAATTGAATATTATAAAGATTTCAGAGACTATAAGAATGGTTCAGCAGCTAAGAGCACTTGTTGTGCAATCATAAGAACTATAGTTTGGATCCCAGGACCAACAAAATAGGTCAGGTGTCACACACATGCCTGTATTACCAGCTCTGATGGGGTGGAGACAAGAGGATTGATGGAGCTTGCTTTCTTCCAGCCTTGCTGAGAATGTGAACTCCAGGTTTAGGGAGAGACTATGCGTCAAAAGAATAGGTGGAGAGTGATAAAGAAGAACAGTAAATACCCTATTCTGGCCTCTGTGTTTGTGCACAGGTGTGCATACACACTCTCACACACATGTGCATACATTCATACTGACATATATGCACACAAGTAAGTAAGTTATTTGTAAAGGGAGTTGGAAAAAAACCTTTGATGTCAATTTAAGAATCATGGGTACATAAGTAATTTGATGGTAATGGGATAACCTCAGCTAACTCTCACTTATCTATTGAAACTAGCAAAGGAGAAGTAGCTGATTGTATACTAGACTGGAAGCCTGAGATTATTGTAATCAATATTCTCAACCATCTGACTAAACAAAATATTTATTTGCCTGTAGATTCCTCCAACCTTATTCACTCATTTTGTTATTAAATCCCAGCTGTGGAATTTTCAAATTTGTTCTTCATGTGATGAATGATTCTAGAACACTCCATGAAGGTAAAGCTTTGTTAGGTACTAGAGGTTACAAGGATGGTGCCTGCCACTTCAGTGAACCTATGTTGTGGGAGACAGACAGACAACATAGATATTTATAAGTAGAAATTCCTGCCTCTCAAGACAACAATGAAGTTTTCTCATGCCCTGGCCTGTTTCATAATCTGTAAAGTTCAAAGAATTTCTTCCCCATCCTTCCTCCTCTGCTGGACTCCTTCCTATTTCTACTGTTTTGCTTCTGTACTGCCACGAGTGGACTCAGACACAGAAAGTCAGCATCTCCTTGAGTTTCACATTTAAATCCCTTTATTTGCATTTAATGAGCCTAATAAAGTTCACAGAAAAGAGTAGAAAAGATGGATGAGAAGTCTCCACCACAAAAATCCCTGGTATATAAGTGGGCTATAAGGGTAGATAGTCCCAAATGTTACATGACATCACACGTAACAATTAATGGCTGCCATGCCAGGTGGGATTTCACCAGATTTGCCTGGTCCTAACCTCTCCCAGGTTCTGTTCCTCCCTCTCTCTCCAAATCCTCTGCTTCTCAACTTTTACCTTCCCCCTAATTTGCAATAGAAATGTCAAATCCTTTGCCCACTGATGGACAATGGGTTGTTCCACCCTCTAGAGTCTCGGCATCAATTGACCCTAGATGTTTCCAGAAGGGAACTCTTCTGGAAGAAATTATTGTGCAAACTACCATCATATCTTTGAGACATTCTCCTTTTTGTCACATAACTCTAACTTGAGTCATGGATAAAAAGTACTGGCAAATAACAGTGTTATGATATTATTAGCGATTGCTTATATAGCAAGATTACACATGCATAGATCAATGTAATTGCAGAACTCTGTGATGAATTGTCTTTCCTTTTTCACACATTTGTCAGGGTGTTAAAAAAACAAGAGCACCTTAAGTAATAAAGAAAATGTACCTAACATGACTAGATGTAAATTTAAATTAATGATGAATTCAGAATAGCTGGCCACGCCAAGAACTTTGTTATTATTTTGCTCAGATGAATTATGGGGCTTCATGTTTTTGGAGAAAATGGAATGGAATCTATCCTAAGGCAGAAGAATGTTATAGAACCAAAGTTCTGAGCTGGAACAATGCTGAAAAGTCACTAGGGTAGATGAGTGTCAGGTAAGGACCATGGATACCGCCATCTACAGTTCTCCTGTCCGAGAGGTGAACTGAATGTATGTTGGCCTAAGACACTCTGACCCAAGCTCACAGATGAAGCAAAGGAGTCGGGATATCCTTCAGAAATACTCATTTTAACATTAATAAAGCTGATTGGAAACTCTCCCTCACATCAATGGTCACACAGATCATTTAATGCTGATACAAACAACATATCTGGAAGATGTTGGACATGAGGCCAACAAAATTATTCACCTTGTTGATGATATGTCCAACACTTCATGATCCTTGGAGTAATGCTTTTCCTTCCTTGGCAGTTTTGGTTTGGGTCTCACAGGTAAATCTTTCACCCATAAGCCCTACTCTCATAAAAAGACACTCACAGGGATATGTGGCAGGCTTTCTTTTGGGCCAACAACCAGCTCCCAAATCATGACATGGAGACTTATTAGTTGAATGCTCAGCCTTAGCTTAGCTGTCATTTTAACCTGTTTCTCATCTACGTTTACCCTTGGGGCTTTTACCTTTCTTTCTTCCTTCTTTCCTTCCTTCCTTCTTTCCTTTGTTCATTTATTCATTTATTCATTTATTTATTTATTTATTTATTATTTATTTATTTATATATTCATGTCCTACTTTCACTGATTCTTGTAGCTGGCTGGTTGGCAGCTGCCTGACTTCTGGCCCTGGGCATGTCCCTCTCTTTCTCCCTCAATCTCTTCTCTTTTTCTTGTTCTTCTCCTTCACCTAGATTCCTCCCCCTACTTGTTCTCTCTGCCCAGCAGCCCTGCCTATCCCTCTCCTGCCTAGTTATTGGCCACTCAGCTTTTTACTAGACCAATCAGGTGCCTTAGGCAGGCAAAGTGAAACAAATGCAACACATCTTTACATTGTTAACAAAGGCAGCAGAAACAAATGTAACATGCCTTCACATAAAGTAATACTCCACAGCATAAACAAATGTAACATATCTTCACACAGTTAAAATAATATTCCACAACAGGGAAATATGCTCTTTACTGCCACCAAGGATGCAGAACATGTTATTATACCAATCATGCTAGGTTGTCATTCATAAATGTAAAGCATACAAGGATTTCCAGCAGTCTATTGTGGGGAATCTTTGTGGATTTCTGTGGGCCTCTCTAACACTTTGCTTCTTCCTATTCTCATGTGGTCTTCATTTACCATGGTCTGTCTCCTATTCCTTGTTCTTTCTCTCTGTTCTTGATCCAGCTGGGATCTCCGGCTCCCCCAAGCTCTCTTTCCCTAGACCCTCGCCCTTCATTTCCCCCACTTATGTCCAGGCTGTTGGCAATGGTCGAGAGACAGCCCGAACTGACCCACTCTGGTGATGGGATGGCCAAACACCCTAATTGTCATGCTAGAAACCCCATTCAATGACTGAGGGATCTGGTAGCAGAGATCCACGGCTAGGCTCTGGGTGGAGCTCCAGGAGTCCAATTAGCGAGAATTGTTGAGACCAAGGTTGGATAAAGCACAGGGACAAATAGCCAAATGAATGGAAACACATGAACTATGAACCAATGGCTGAGGGGCTCCCAACTGGATCAGGCCCTCTGAATGGGTGAGACAGTTGATTGGCTTGATCTGTTTGGGAGGCATCCAGGCAGTGGGACCAGGTCCTATGCTCAATGCATGAGTTGGCTGTTTGAAACCTGGGGCTTATGCAGGGTCGCTTGGCTTGGCCTGGGAGGAGAGGACTGGACCTACCTGGACTGAGTCTACCAGGTTGATCTCAGTCCTTGGGGGAGGCTTTGCCCTGGAGGAGGTGGGAATAGGGGGTGGGCTGGGGGTAAGAGGAGGGGGGCGGGAGGGGGGAGAACAAGGGAATCCGTGGCTGATATGTAGAACTGAATGGTATTGTAAAATAAAATAAATTAATTAATTAATTAAAAAAACAAGGATTTCCAGGACTTAAAGGAAAGTAAACAACTTGGAAGAACTCTGCTTCTCCATATGCATCAAGATAAAAAATTGGACACATCTGAAGAGGGGACAAAGAGAGTTCAAGAAAAAAAAAAAGTAAAAGAAAAGTCTCCTTTTTGAATTCTACTGAAAACCCAGCATTGATATGAATAAGAATATGTGATTTTTATGGAGGAGATGGGTCATAAAGAAATTTAAGACAGAATTACAAAAAAAAAAAAAAATGGCTCAGCTGTAAAAGCACTTGCTGCTGCAAATAATAAGACTTGAGTGTTAATCCCTAGCATCCACATGCATAACTTGCTGTAGGACTTGAGTTTTAATCCCCAGCATCCCCAGCCTCCACATGCAGAGCTGCAATAGGACTTGAGTGTGAATGCCCAGCATCCACAGGCAGAGCTGCAGTAGGACTTGGGTGTTAATCACCAGCATCCACATGCAGAACTTGCAGTAGGACTTGAGTGTGAATCCCCAGCATCCACATGCAGAGCTGCAGTAGGACTTGAGTGTGAATCCCCAGCATCCACATGCAGAGCTGCAGTAGGACTTGAGTGTGAATCCCCAGCATCCACATGCAGAGCTGCAGTAGGACTTGAGTGTGAATCCCCAGCATCCACATGCAGAGCTGCAGTAGGACTTGAGTGTGAATCTCCAGCATCCACATGCAGAGCTGCAGTAGGACTTGAGCGTTAATCCCCAGCATCCACAGAGATGGGTGGCAGTAGGACTTGAGTTTTAATCTCCGGCATCCACTTGGAGACCTGGCAGTAGGACTTGAGTGTCAATCCCCAGCATCCACATGCAGAGCTACAGTAGTGCAGGCCTGTAACTGGGGCTTGCTGACGGCCAGTCTAGGAGGAAAACAGCAAGCTTCAGCTTCAGCGAACCTTGGGAATAAGGCAGAATTTTGATAGAGCAGGACATGTGACATTCTTTGGCCTCTGTACACCATCACATACATGAATGTATTCTCTCTCTCTCTCTCTCTCTCTCTCTCTCTCTCTCTCTCTCTCTCTCTCTCACACACACACACACACACACACACACACACCACCACCACCACCACCACCACCACCACCACCACCACCACCATTACCACCACCAAATTTAAAAATTCAAAGGATAGTCTGAAAAAAAAAATCAAAGACTAGAGTTGATTATTTCATATGACCTGCAGTGTTTTCCTTAGCCAGTGGATCATACACATCAAAGATGATGGTGTGGGGGGAAAACAGAGACTGGGGGGGATGTATGTGAGGCCCCAGCCCAACAACAGAATTCCTTAAGGAGAAAAATGAGCTATTGTGGAGGGAAGGCTCTTAGGAAGAAATAATTGACCAGTGTAGCCTTTCCCAGAGAATAACTGGCATCCCCAGGAAGAAAAGTTCTTCAAGCACTGCACACAGTGAATGTACAAAGATTGACAGGGTTCTTGATTCATTCTCAAGATGAATCAGTAGGTCCAAAACTTCTAAAGAATCAATGGCTTTTGCGTGAAGATGGCCAAAGATGGAGGAGAGATTTGGAGAGTTATATGGTGTCCCAGGTAGCTCTGGGTGTTGGTGGGATTTCACGCGGAGGAATGTTGAAGTCCTTGCCATACTAGGGAGAGCAGTGTGAAAATTCTTCCATCGGAACCAATGAGCTAATTGCCCCATTTGAAAAGCTCAGCAGGTATAGGCAAACAAAGGAAATTATGTCACCTCTTCAAATAGCCATCATCTAATCTTTCCATGTGATATCTCTACTAAAACATCTATGAAATGAAAGTTCCAACCTTTCACCCATTAATTCTTAAAGAGAAAGAGGGTGGACACATGAATGGCAAGTCTCTAAACATTCTTAGAGCAAACACAAGGAGTTAGGACACAATCTGGGTTCATGTTCTCTATACATAAAAATGAAGCTATTATAACTCCCACAGAACAGATCGCACAAGCAAGATAGTGTATAACTTCCACCAACGTGTGAGGCACCTCAGTGTCAGAGGCTTCCTCTGGGCTTTAACTTTCACTACCGTGTCTTAATGAACAGGAGAGTTCGGTAAAGCTGCCCTGAATCTTGTCTTAAGTTTTAAACCTTCTGCTCTATTACCCTAGACTCTTTCCTGCTACTTGGGACTCTCCCCAAAGACCCTTGACTTCTAATGCACATTTATGCCTGTCATTTAACATAATTTGATCCACTTTGCCATATCAGCATAACAAAATAAAAGTGAATTACATGTTCTAAAAGCCTGTTTACCTCTGTCTGTAATACACAGGGTGAGGGATCTGCTTCCCCCCGTAACTAGGCTACTGCTCTCTTGAGACCTAAGATCTTATGTCACTCCATATTTTCTGCCACTGCCATCGTTACCTTCCTGGATTACTTTTTACAATATTTTAGAACTGAAATTTTTCTTATACTGGCGAATCGCCTTTCCTACAGATATGTATCTAGAAGATATGGCCCTTGCTATTTAACACTGTTTGGATGAAGAATATACAGCTGACTGAAGGGATATTTCAGACATTAGAAACAAAATGAAGTCCTCACTCCTTTTGAAGGAAACACATATGCTTTACTCAACCCCTAACCAACCACATCTTCCCCAAGATGGAAGCAATAACAATTATTCCACAGAACTATCACTTAGCACTTCTAGGGCAGCTTAATTTGTTCTCTCCTCATCTGCTGTGGAGCAAATTGTTCAGCTGTGATGTTTTACATCTCAAATTAACTTTCAATTAAAACGCCTTATAATTATCTTATATCAACCAGCCAAGAACAGAAATACCCCATATTGAATCATGCTTACACTAATAATGAGACCCTCAAGGCTTGGCATGAACGTTTATCTCAAATAGACTTCCAAATCCATGATGATGATCCCGACTCTCCAAACATCTTGAGTCTGCAAATGTTGGCTGGAAATTTGTGAGAACAAGATTTTTTTTTTCAAGAGCTACAGTGTCTGCCTCCAGACCTGGCCCAAAATCAGACTACAAAGGCCAATGAAATAAGTAGAGAATTTTTATCTAAATATTTCAAAGCATCAAAATTGGGTAAAGGTTCATAGGAAGGAAAAGTTTATTTTCTTTCAGGCCAGTTAAGCGAAGTTTGTGCCTATCCACGTTTATGTTTAGCCTGTTATTACCGTAATAAATAAATTGGACTGTTCATCCCTTAATGTGAGAATAACCATTCAAGGAACCTTCTGTGAGACAGTTTATATTCTTGGATGCTTTCCCTGTTTTAACACACCAGAATGGCAATACCAAAACAAGCTGTGGTTTGATTTAAATTGTTTTAATCTATAGGCGCCATAACTAAATACTTACTGGTGGTTAAGTACGGTATTGGAGCTACAGCGGAAAAGCAAAACAAAACAACAGCACCAATACAAAGGAGCTGCAGCAAAATGGAAGTAATCTTGATAGTGTACATGATTGTTCACATTCCTCAAGAATAGAAATACAGATTTAGTCAGTTATCCTAAGCAGCTTAACCATCTCTTCTTTTTTTTATCTGCAGCATAGTGAAATGTTTCCAATCCCTTGCCAAAATAAAAAAAAAATAAAATAAATAAAAAGGTGAAGGCTGGTGAGCTGGCTCAGTGGGTCAAGTTACCTGCCACTAGGCCTGATGACCTGAGTTCAATCCTCGGCCCCACATGGTAAAAGGAGCAAATGGGCTCCTGAATTTGTCTTCTGACTTCTCATGCACCATTGTGTCTGTTGTACCCAGAGTCCCCCCAAAGACCACCAAGAGACTGAATGCGATGCAAAAGCAAAGAGTCTGCATTGTTAAGAGTTAACTCGGGACTCTCCATCCGTCTGATGTAGCTGCAGAGCAGGAAAGACCCTGAGTAGCATTGGGGCAGGGTTTTTAAAGCAAAGGGGGATTGGGGTCTACAGACTACATAAGAACAGACTCAGGATTGGTTTGTGTGAGTGGCAATCATGTTAGTAACTTTTAATTGGGTAGGGTTTGTAGCTAGAAGTTTCTCCAGTCCTGCCTGGGCCCTGCAGTCCCGTGGCCTGTTTATAAAATAATCACACAGAGGCTTAATATTATTTATAACTGCTTGGCCATTAGCTTAGGCCTACCACTGACTAGCTCTTACATTTTAACTCAGCCCATTTCTGTTCATCTATATGTTGCCATGTGTTCCGTGGCTTTACCTGTGTGCCATTATATGCTGCTCCCTGGAGAAGTTCGCTGGTGTCTCCTGACTCAGCCTTTCACTTCCCAGAATTCTCCTTGTCTCACCTATACTTTCTTCCTGGCTACTGGCCAATCAGCTTTTTATTTATCAACTAGAGCAACACTTTCACTGCATACAGAACATCCCATAGCACCTCCCCTTTCTGTCTAATCAAAAAGGAAGGGTTTAACCTTAACATAGGAAAATTACATATAACAAAACAGTAATCAAGCAAGAATTACAGTTATAATATCTAGTCTATTTGTATTTGGAAAATTAAAGAAAATATTCTAACTATCCTATATTTGTGAGTCTAAAGTTTTATATTTATCTTTTATCATAACCAAGGAAAATTATAACTATCTATTCTTCAACTACATCAAAGGCCTCAGAAGGATATAATATTACCTAAGTAAACAGGAAATGCATTGTAAACAACTTTCAAAACTCCAGATTGACAGAGACAGCTGCCTGCCTAGACAGTCATCCAAAGTTCCTCTGTAGGCCTAGAGTCTCTTAGTCACTTCTCTCTATGTCCTGTAGAATGTCTGGCAGTTTCTTATGTGAAGCAGGAACCTGAAAGGACCGTCTCACCTTGCAAAGTTCAGTGGTCACTTTTCTATGGGTCCTGCATGTCCAGTTTATACAACATATTGTCAATCAGTCCAGGCAAGAACAGTATCTTGCCCAAATGGCTATTTTGCCAAGAAGAAGATAAACTCCATATGGAGTGTCTTTGATGTCCATCTTTCTCTTTGAAGTAAATCAGTGCTGCCAGGAGCAGACATGTCTCACTGTCCAGAAAGTCTTACTTTTTAAAAACATTTTAAATTCCATATTCTGTAGGTCTTTGAAGTGTTTGAAGATTACCTACCTAACTGAAATATATACCTAGAAAATTTAACTAATGTGACTACAAGTTTGATTATCATAGATAATTAACTATTAATCTGTATTTCTTAATGATATATTACAATTGTAAATGAGTTGTATAAACATAGTATCTTAAACAAAAGTAAAAATATACATACAGTATAACAAACTTTAAATTTATATCAAGAAACTAAAATCCATAGAAATGTAAAACATTTTAAACAAGGTGTTGCTCTTTAAAAGCAGACTCAATAATCTACCCTTTTATTCTATTATATCTATATCCTACATTTCTATATGATATACTCCTTTCTTTTTTTAGAAAGAGATTGACTATGACCAATAACAATTTGTAACCAACAATCTAAACAAAGACAAACGTCCATAATCCATTTTTGGGGAATGTGGGTGTAGTGTTCTAGGCCACCTCCTGCTGATAGGGGGCACTGTATTCTTTTGAAGATCCTGAGAAAATTAAGAATTATGGTCAAGTCCTGACTGGAATAATATGTGAGGCTGCATTGTCTGAGCCAGTTGCCTTAAAACCATTTTGGATGTTGGGTCATCTGGGCTATGGTGTCATCAGAGACATTTCAGGGGGTCTTGGCTGGTCAAATCTGATCCATCTTAACCTGGAACGAGTCCATAGCCTCTTGCTTTCTGTGGGAATGAAAGTAGAGCCTCTTTTCCAAAGCAACATATCCTTAGATCCAAATTTTGAAGTCAGGAAACCTTTAAAATATATATATTGGCTTAATTTAGCAGCCTTTACAATCAAATGTCTTTCTGCAGTTAAAAATATCAAAGACAACACAATCCAGATTCTCTGTGTAATACCCATCCTTACGTGTCTTATTTTTTAACTACTTTTACTGTCCCTTGAAAGACTTTATTTTTTAAAACTTTCTATTTCTTTATATAACTGTCTATGTTCCTTTTCCTCTTTCTTCCAAGCTTACGTACATTTTTACACACATTGTAAACCATTTAAACTCTCATTCCATCTGAATCTGCCTTATTGTGAATCTATTGCTTTAAACTGCAGTGGCTAGTACTGAAGCAGAAGCCTTGGCTGCTGGCTCTGCTCAACTCAGCTTTTCAACATGGTGGAGATAATTCACCGCCAGCTCTGGGAGCCATGCTGTCTGCTGATTCTGGGAGGCAGTGAGTCTATGCTTCTATCAAAGCGGCATGTAGCCCAGAAACCTTTTTTTTTTCCCTCTTAGTAGCAAAAGCTACATCTGCCATGCACCATGTTGTGCAGCTTGCAAAAACCTCTGTGTAACTCAGCGGGAATGTGCATGCTGTAGCTCCAGCCTGCATGCCACCAACCCTCCATAGAGTAGCTCAAGTCTGCAGGCTGTGGCTGGTCTGAGAGATACAAGTAGGAAGCTGTTCTTAGCACCTTTTTCTTTTTAAAATCTTTCTTTTTAAAATCTTTCCAGGTTTTCAGTCCCACGTTTTGGCGCCATTTGTAGCCAGAAGATTTCTGTGTCCCGGCCTACTGGTGGTTGGGACAAATCTCTCCTACTTGAGTCCCCCAAATAAACACACAGAGGCTTATATTAATTATAACTGTATGACCATGGCTCAAGCCTTTTGCTAGCTAGCTCTAATATCTTAAATAAGCCCATAACTATTAATCTATGCATAGCCACATGTTCTGTGACTTTACCTGCAGCCTATTACATGTTGCTCCTTGGGCAGCTCACTGGCGTTTCTCCCAGCCTTCTTCCTGTCTCTCTCTTTGAATTTCCCACCTGCCTCTAAGCTGCCTTGCCATAGGCCAAATGGGTTTATTTATCAACCAGTCAGAGCAATACATATTTGCAGTGTACAGAAAGACATTCCTCCATCAAGGGTTAGTTGGGGGTTACAGTTATCCATTTCTGAGCAGGCCTGGACAAGTCCCAAGCTTTGTCCTTGAGCTGCCATGGAGGCTTGCTGGCCTCACATATTTACATTGACCCATGCACATAGCTCTAAGTTGGTGAGGGGTCCCAGACAGTAAACAATTTGCTGAACCTTGAGCAGTCAGAAAAGGAGCTACTGCAAGGACTATGTCTTTTGTTCATGGTCCTTCCAGAACCTGCTTGCTCTAGTCTCAGGAAACTGAAATTGAGGCCTGATCTCTGAGAGAAGACTGCACAGCCTGTTATGGCATCTGCTTGCTCCTTTCAGTGTCTGTATGCAGACACATAAATACATGCGGAAACATAATAACTTTGAATTAAAAAAAATAAAATGGTGAACATACCAAAAGCATCCAAAGATTTAACAGAATGAGAAATCTCAGAATGTAAGGTGGAGTTCAGACAATGCAAGTTCAGACTGAATTTGCTTTAAAAGTTAAATAATCTTATGGAATTTATTTTTAACCCCACATTCTTCTTTTAAAAATGCCCTGTACCCATTCCATGGTATCTCACCCCCTCTCTCCACAATGCAAGCACTCACACAAAGTTGAACACATAATAAATCTTAGAGTTTTTTAATTGAATTTCAAATTACATTGGGAATACTTGGGAATACATCCAGGTCTTTGGGGGAAAGCTTTCTCCACACTGAACTTCCTTTTCTGCCTTGGAAGCCATCTCCCAAGTCTTGGATGCTCTGACCTCATGGTCACATCAGCCTCAATTTAAGCCTTTCCCACCCCTCCCTAGAAAGAAAATGGATCTTATGGCCTGTGGAAAACAGCCTTTCACAGATTTGGGGAAATATATAACATATAATAACGTTAGCTCATAGATGCTAATTTGACATTTGAAAAGCCCACCAAGTACCTGCTACATGAGGAATTAATTTTAGCATCATGCACCATTTCCAATAATCCTCACAGTAACTGAGAAAAGTGGACAGAGAAAATTCAAATAACATTTCCAGTGTGTTAGGATGGGAAATGGTGTCATCTGAGTCCCCAACAAGTCAAGTCTTTTCTATGGTGCATGTGAAATCAGGTTCCCCTAAAGCCTAAAGGTTGTATGGAAATGTCATGCTTTCTTTCCTTTCCTTCCTTTTTTCTTTGGAGAGGTGGTGTGCATAACACAGCCAGGTCAGCACACACACTAAACACACGCTCTACCACACAGCTACCTCCCCAGTGGCCTCACAGTTTCATCCAACCGATTTGCATGAAACACGGCAACCACCCTCGTAATCAGATGGCTCAAAACGACCTCTGTCATTCTTGCTGATTCCTCCAAAGGGAGACGTAACTGCCTATGAACAGATCTGGCCAACTTTACATGAAAAGAGCTAATCACATTAAAGTTCAGGAACCTTAAAGTCAGGGGAGAAGAGCACATCCTGCTCTTGCAGAGGACCAGAGTTTGGTTCCCAGGACCAAAGCGGTCATCACATAGTCACCTGGGACTTTAGCTCCAGGTGATCTGACACCCTCTATCTGACATCCTCATGCACACATTCTCTCTCTCATATTCTCTCTCATATTCTCTCTCTCTCTATATATATATATATATATATATATGTGTGTGTGTGTGTGTGTGTGTGTGTGTGTGTGTATGTATATATATATTAGCATATATATTAATATATATTAAAATTAAATTTAAAAAAACCTAAAGTCACTAATTGTGACCTGTTCTACTAACAGGTCTTTGCCAGCACTTGGGTGGGGCCCTAACCAGTCTCAGTTTTGCCCTTGGCAGACACGTTAGTCTGCTTCCCCAGGGGCTTTGCACAGTTCCTGCCCACAGCCTGCTGCGATCCGATTCCTTCTCAGCTTTTCACATTCACAGGCAGAGGCTCCAGAGCTAAACTGCAAGGCAGCTTAAAAGATCAGGAAGGCTTTCCCGTTGTGTGAGGGGTGATTAGATTTGATCTGTGTCTGCTGCAGTCATTTTCGTTCCCCAGGCTTCCTTCTCTGCTTCTGAAATGTAAAACTGCAGAAAGCCTCTCACACTCCTCGGGTCCCTAGGGATTGACCTAACTATGTTTTCATCCTGACACAGGCTTGCAAAGTGAAAGGCTGTGTCCAATGGTGACAATTCTGTTTCAGTTAGACAGCCTGAGTTCTAGCTGTTAAGATGAGGACTATTTGAAATTAATTTCAATTTCTTCATTTTTTTTTTAAAAAAAGCAGAAGGTATGTTTGAGTGTGTGGATGTGTGTGGTGTTTAGTTTGTGTTTTCATTCTTGTTTCTCTTTTGGGCTTCTTATTTTACCCATTAAGGGGTTCACACTGGGCAATGGGAAGTGATGTTCTCTCTGCGTGAGAAAGCCTGCAGGTTATCACACATTCTCTCACTGAACCAGAGCCCTTCAGAGGCCCTCCCTGAACCGGAAGAGCTTTCAACAGATAGGAAGAAAAAACCCACTTGCCATTTGTTTGTATTTTTCTTCACTGTGACAAATACCCCAGAAACAGTTTTTAAAAGAGATTCTAACTGACATTTTCAGTGTTCTTAGCTCATGCTCTATTAGCTCCCTGGTTTCAGTGCCTATGGTAAGGCCAAGTGTCATGGCAGAGAAGACAGAGACAAACACAGATGCCCACCTCATGGTAGACAGAAAGCAGAGCCAGGCAGGAAGCATGATAAAGCTTCTGGAAGATTCTCCAACTGAACTCTACCTCATAATGACGCTATCAGATAGGGAATCCATCGAGGGGTTAATCCACTCATTAAGCCAGAGTACTAATGATCCAGTCACCCCTCAGTGATGGAATTTACCACCTGGAAGCCAAACCTTCAGCAAAGCTTTGAAAGTTTCATAACCAAGCCATAGCACTGCGGGCATGATAAAGGCCCATTTTGCATCATAGTGTTATCAAACTAGCAGCCAAGCGATGACGCTTTTATCAAGTGTTACTTCTCATCCTACCCCTCCCTCCTCCTTCCTTCCCCCTTCTCTCTCTCTCATAGAAGAGCAGAATTATTCTAAGCTGTTGACTGCTTGTGGAGGGAATAGTCGGTCTCAGAATTCCTCTTGTGAAAGGTGACTGCACTGTCTCCCTAATGAGGGCACTTCCTGCCAGGGAAATTCACATTTAAAGGAAACGGTGGGGAATTTGATTCATCAGTCTTCAGGGCCTGTGCAACGATGTGGTCTCTTTGTTACTTAGGATTCAGAGAGCTGGGGAGGGTGTTTCCTATATCTACTGGGCTCAAGCTGGGAAGATATTTAGGGAGGTCACTGCCCTCCCGCATCCATTTCGGTTGTTTAGGTTTTTTTTTTCTCTCTCTTGCGTGAACTGTTCAGATAATGGCATTTCCAACAATAAAATTCAGACTCCTGGCTGATAAAAATAATCCTTCTTGTCTGACATAATCATATTAAGCAGATTAAGCTAACTCAGAAAGACAAGTATCATACTTTTCTCTCATTTGTGGTTCCTGGATTTTGTATAGTCAAATAAAATTATGCCTTTGATATATGATGGAAAAGTAGAAGTGAACTGTTTAGGGGAACAAAGGGGGATGGTTGGGAGAGAAAGGGAAGAGTAGAGTGGTATGAGACAGAACTCACTCAATATACGTTATGTACTTATATGAAAATGCCCTATGGAACACAGTACTATGCTGTCTTAGTCAATGTTCTAGAGCTGTGGCCATGGAAACGCTTATAAAAGAAAGCATTTCATTGGGACTAGCTTACATTCAGAGATTTAGTCTATTATCATCATGGTGGGAAACAAGGCAGCATGCAGGCAGACATAGTGCTGGCGAAGTACTGAAGCTTCTACATCTTGGCAGGCAGCGGGAAGAAAGAGACACAGGGCCTGACTCCAGCATTTGAAATCCCAAAGTCCATCCCCAGGAACACACTTCCTCCAACAAAGCCACACCTACTCCAACAAGGTCACACATCTCAGTAATGCCACTCCCTGGGAGTCTACAGGAGACATTTTCATTCAAACCACCACATTCACAAAGAAAACTGCTTTAAAAGTCTTCTCTTTGTTGTCTTCATGACACCTATCTTATTGCAAAATAAATGTGACTGAGAACTGGATTCTCTCTCTCTCTCTCTCTCTCTCTCATACACACACACACACACACACACACACACACACACACACACAACACACACGCACCTCAATACAGATACAATCCTCTAAAAAAATTTAAGCCTATGACTACCCAACTAAATTGTTGAAAAAAAAAATCGATAGCGTCCATCCATTCCAACAAACAGACAATTATTGAATACCTACTAAGTTTCATCACTGAGCAGGAATGCAGGAGTGAACAAAACAGAAGAAATGTTCTGCCCCTGGAGATGACATTTTAATTGCATAAGTGAGAGACAAAAAGTGGTGGATGTCTTTCGTAACGTCTCTTGACCATGGATGTGTTCAAACTCTTGGGTTTACATCTTGAATTTGTCCAGTAATCATTCCCAGATTGTACTGTTTCTACACAACATAAGCACATGGGGAAACTGAGGCACAGGGGTAAGCATTGTGCCCACCACAATCTCCAAGGGAGTGACCCTCACGCCTGGGATACTAGTTTTGTGTTTGGCCCTGGAGTCTGTGTTTCCATATTTAAAAGTATTGTCCCTCTGTTACCTATCTCACTGGCAAGTTTTGAGTGAAATATCGAAGAGAATCATGAAATAAAAAGAATAATTCAGCTTATACGTTTTTCTAGTATCAGCATTTCCAGATTTCTTGTTAACTATTTTTCCCCAGTATATTCAGAATATTCCAAGGGTGGTCACTGAAATATTTTATTGACTTTACAGGTGATTCCACGCATCAGTAATTATCAGAGGGACTTCCATTGTTACACTAGGCTAATGTTTGCGTGGCTAACCTTTTTGCTGAAAGTTATGTGAGATAGCTGCATGAAGTAGAGGGCAAGCATCATACACGTTCCTATAATGAGCAGCAGGCAGTGTGAGAAGTCAGCCTTGTCCAGACGAATGCAAGGCTGGCTACAGGTCTGGCTACTTCAGTCTCTAGATAATCAGGGTTACAGCACTGACCCAGGAACTTCTCTGTTTTCATCTCCTCTTGTTTGAAAACTCAAATTCCACACACCTACTCTCTCTACAGCCTGAGGCCCAGCCTGAAACGACCACTTCCTTCCTTTCTTTTACTAAAACTAGAGACCTTCTCTTCCACTTCCGCCAGCGAACACTGCACCTGGGAAATGAGATCTCTATCTTAATTTGAGGTTTTATTTATCATCCATTTACAATGTCTGCGCTATATCCATTCTTTATGACACAGCTATTCCATCAGTCTCTCCCTGGCTCGAAGATGACATGGTTGTGACTATGGGTGTCTGTGTGTTAATATAAAAACAACTGAGTGTATACAAGGGGAACTTTCCACAGCTGAGAACAGTTTCCATTCATGTATGTTTATGATGGAGTTGAGATGGTGGAATGATGGCTTATGCAACAATTTTGAGTAACTTAATTATGCCAGTTTACTTAAGCAAATGCTGAGGCGCTGCCACTGTCAACCCTTGGTTTCCCAGTTTAACACAGGAATAAAATGCTTCTCAACTTCACAAGTCCACCCCAGGAAGAATGGATTCTCGGAGGGAAGAAATCATAGGGTGGCCCTCTTGCTAAACCCGGCATCTTAATGGCTTTTCTGTGTGTACAGTTGGCTCAAAATTGACGCTGGGCAAATGCTCCACGTAATAATCTGAGAAACATGTGGAATTCCTTCAGGACACCTAAAAGGAAGTAAATGAGGAGGGAAAATAGGAGGGAGGGGGATCTGCCTGCAAGATCAGAGCACTAAAAACATATCAGAAGTTGTTTAAAAAATCCCCAGAAGCAAGAATGGTTAACAAGAAAAACAAAAATTTTAGAAAGGCGGATGTCTGCTTTTCAAGTTAAGATTTTTACTGTTTCTGCTCTGTAAACCTTCCTTGTCTCCCTGAGTGGAATGTGAAATTCCTTAGCACACAGAAGAGGCATTCTCTGCAGATCAGAAGAAGCAGCTGAAGTAGCTGTGCACACAGACTGTAGACAAGGCACAGTTATTGTAGGATACTGTTTGGTACCCCACTTGCCCACAGAGGATGCAGCCCAAGATCTCCCATAGGATACCTAAAGTGACAGGTAGCACCAATCCTATATACACTACTTTTTTCATAGACATAATTTACTAATTATAAAGTTTAATTTATAAATTAAGTGCAAAAGGCAGTTAATAATTGTAACAGTCTCCAATAATTAAAAACAATATTTTCCAGTCCAAATCCCTCCATGAATCTGTGTGACTATCCCCTTGCAATAAATGGCTTGGTGTCAGTTTCTTCAGGGGACCTTTGCTCAACAAAGTCTTGATGATCCCTGGTACTAACTGTGAATTAGAGCAGGTCTGCTGCTTGTGTCTTCCACCCACGAATGTGATGCCTTTTCCATCCTAAACCCTGTCATGTGCTGTAGGTATAACTTTTTATGTCTTGTCTTCAGTGTGTGTGAGCTGTAAGCCCTTCCAATCTTGTACTTTGGTATTACCGTTGGTAATAACTAAGGTTAATTTGAGCACAAATGCTGGAGTCACACATCTAACTGATGTCATCACTGAGACTCAAGGGTGGGTAGCATAGACATGTGAGTACTTTGGATAAATGATGGTTTCTCTCACAGGTGGGAGAGAATGAGAAGAAGGTTCCATCCTGCTACTCAGAATAGCATGTGATTTAAAACATGTTGTTGTTGTTTTTTTTAATTTCTGGAATTTTTCTTTGAATATCTTCAGATTCTTGTAGACCACAGCTAACTGAAATCACAGAAAGCAAAGCTGACTGAAGCTAAGAGGTCCTGTATCTACTGCTGGCCTTTGTTTTCAAATAGCGTGCTACAGGCCATGTTGCTATTTGATATGAGTAGAGAGCATATAAAGGATGCCAACCAGTCATTTCCAGGTGCACACATATGAAACCTCAGAAAGTCAAACCTTGGGTGAGGAGGAAGAACTATCATTTTCATTTATTGAAGCAGGATCTTAGAGTCATAAGTTGCCATGGTAATTTAAGCTTCTGAATGTTCATTGGAGTATCTCACAAGCATCACAGCTTCCACAGGTCTGGGAATTACCAGGTCTAGGATGATGGACACCCTAGCAGACAGATGGAAAATCCTGGTCAGCTTTGTAAAACACAAGTGTAAGCTTGTTATTGTTCCATTAAACATGTAATTATTACAAGACAAAGCTGATAACAGTTTCCCTCCAGCACAGAGAGGAACAGATGACCCCTCTCATTTCCTAAAATGCATTATATTTCCAACAGCACTATAAAAGTCACTTCTATTTGCATTTTGTAATTGTGTCCTTTGGTGCTGAATATCAGCCACAGACTATGTTTTTCACATGAATAATCAATGTCCCCTTTCCCTATCCACTCCCAATCTTTACTTTGAAATTTAAAATACTGAATCTAGACCTAAAACTTTTTTGTTTCCTATTAAATGTCATCTTTGGGCTTTCTTGGCCAGTTTTCCAACTTGTTAAAATATTTTGGAGTTCTGATTCTCTCATCCCTGGGTCAGCTGTAGGTGTAAGTCATATGCCTTCTCCCTATCAGGGGTTATAAGGTGTGGAAGGAGAACATCTGATCATCTGGCGATAACTGCCCATCCACAGGTTGCCAGTCTCTCCATCTCTCTAAAACAAACCTCTGACAAACTTGCCTAAGATTACTATGAACGCTGAGTGATATGCCTAGGTACATTTGTAGCATGCTTAGCTTCCCTGTGTTCTCACAGGACAACAATGTGAACAAGTTATGATGAATATGAATACCTATGGACTTTCCAGGAAATTTTCCTTTCCTTGAAGCTGCTGATACAATTACCAAACATTTGCTTCTTTTAAAAAATAATTCACTTTTATTTGTATGTATGTGTGCAGATACCCACAGAGGCCACAGGAGAGTGTTGGATCCCCTGGAGCAGGAGTTATAGGTAGTTATGATCTGCCCAGTGTGGGTGCTGAGAACCAAACTCAGGTTTTCAACAAGATCAGCATGTGTTTTTAACCTGTGAACCACCTCTCCAGCCACTAGAACTATTTGCTTTTTGAACACTATTATGCTGTGTAATGATCCTTTTGTACATTGTGAAGATTTGTCACTTGGATTGGTTTAATGAAGAAGCTGACTGGCCAATAGCTGAACAGGTTAAGGTTGGGGGGGGGTGAGTCAAACTGAGAATACTGGGAGACAGAAGGGTGGAGCTGGGGAGTCACCAGCAGACACAGAGGGAACAGGGGGTGAACATACCATGCAAGGTACTGTGATGTGGCAGAATGTAGATAAGGAATATGCGTTAACTTAAAATGTAAGAAGTAGTTAGTAATAAGCCTGAGTTACTGGCCAAGCATTTGTAATTAATATGAAGCCTCAGTGTGTTTATTTGGGAGCAACTGGCAGGACAGAAACTTCTGCCTACACTACTATACATCAGACTCAACCGCTCCAAGTGTTCAACAGAGACAAGTGAACAGGACATAGGATCTCATCTAAAGCCATTGGTTTTTGTCTGTCTGTCTGTCAGATTGTTTTGTGAAGGATGAAAGGAAGGGAAGACTTCAACCAGCAAAGGGCAATATTTACTCTCATGACTCCAACTTGAATTGGAGGAGAGTGTGTCTCTGCTCTCTCAGATGAAAAGGTAGGGAAAAGATTATTTCCATATAACACAAAGGGGATTGTGGACCAGGAGAAATCTCTACTACTCTTAGCAGATTATATTTTTTCTAAGGGTGTATACAGAGAAAAGAAGCACTTGTTTGAGACGATCTAAGCACTGAGCTCTTCCCAGTGACTAGTTTGGTCTAGAGAGGTTGAGTCTCAGAAGAGCAGGGTGGAGAGGTGCTGATGCAGGATTCTTATCCCCCAGCATCTCAGTCTGCATGGGGTATGGGCATCATCTGAAAAACTCAATGTATAGTACACGGTGGGCACTATGATCTGAAAAATGAAGCATGCAAAAGTTCTATGGAGAAAAGCCAGTGCTACACTTTCTTTCTGAAATGTCTTGAAAATTATCTTAAGTTTTTTTATTCTTCAAGTTAAGTAGCTACATGTAATTTAGGAACAGTGATAAATAATATGAAAATTGCAATTACAGCTGAGGAGAATGTAATCGAGAACAAACAGAAGCTGGTGAGTTAAACCATGAGAATGCCATTTACAGTCCATGAAATTAAACCCACGCAGCATGGGTTTTTAATGACGAATTTTCTCCTCCAAAGATATTACTCTAATAATTAGAATTGTCAATTGATCACAGTGTCACATCTCTCAAAGAGAGATTCAGTGTTATGGAATCCAAGCCAAAAGTATAAAGGTTATTGACAGAAAACAGATGTCCTGACTAGTGGGTATTCAAAACAATTTTTTGAAATCAAATGTCTCCATAGAGGTGTTTGTACAGTCTAAATCCACTAAGTGGAGACATCAATTTGTATATTTAAATGTTCACTGTTGATATGATATCAACTAAGTAATTGCATGTTGTTAAAATCAACTAATTAATTTTCCCACTCTTTATTTCTTTGAATTTTTCAAACATCTAGTAACAGGGTATCTTGAAATTTTACCCTATATTGAATCTTTTCCCATTATTAAGACTTCACCCAATGACTATTTTAAAAAGGCATGTCTTATTTTAAGAGAAATGGTAGCCCACAAGCCCACAATTTATTTCAATATTATGCTGACAGATGAAAAACTAAGGATATCCCTCAAATAGTTATTTAGTAGTTATTAAGTTTCAGAATAGGCAACATCAATGGGTGTGGTATATCACCACTTGGCAAACTGAGGCAGGAAGATGGAGAATGGTAGTAAATAGTAAATCACCACTTGGCAAACTGAGGCAGGAAGATGGAGAATGGTAGTAAATAGTAAATCTAAGGCCAGCCAAGGCCACATAGAAAGTTGTCTCAAACTAACAAAATAGATAGATAATTATCGGTTTCTGGGCAAAAGAGAGGAGAGAGAGGGAGGAGGGGGAGAGGGGGAGAGAGAAAGAGCGAGACACAGAGAGAGAGACAGAGACAGAGAGAGAGAGAGAGAGAGAGAGAGAGAGAGAGAGAGAGAGAGAGAGAGAGAGAGAGAGAGAGAGAGAGAGAATATTTTAAAAACAAATCTTCACCCACAGGAAACCAAGCATATTTGAACATTTGACAGTAACTTTTGATAAAAGTCAATGAAATCTATCCCAAAATGAAGGCATTGACAATAGTACTGATAAATAATTAATGTGGAATTAAGTATTTTCAAACACTTTCTTATGTACTCTTTTATTTTCATTTATTTCCCCTCCACCCCTCCAAAAATGATTTCATAACTAAAAAGAATGAATCTGGGTTAATAAACAATTTAGCCATTAGTCACAGCAAATACAAAGCTACAGGAGTTATAAATCCAGGTACATTTTTCCCTGGGTATATTTCTGAATATCAGCAAATATCTAGATAAACATGGTTCTAGAGTTAGAAATGGGTGGAAAATAGAATATAATCAAAGAGAAGAAAAGAGGTATTCAGGAGTAATTCTAACTTAAAAGAGAGAACTTCACTTTGTCTGAGTCAATTTGTAATCACAGATTTCTTTTCATCAAAATAAAATAATAAATAAAACAAAGGAAAAATGCTAAGTTCTCCAAACACCATCCAATGCAAAAACAATGAGGATATCCCCACTGCACCAGTCTGCTAATATTTTATATCTTCCAGTTCTGTGTTCCTCTGGATAAACAGAGTGAAGCTTTGAAGGACTTTCAGAGAAACCAGCTGGAATTGAGAAAGCTAGTAGATTTGGAAAAATTACAAAATATAACAAATCTCTAGAACTCGTCAGACTTCCAGTAGAGATATTTCTAAGATTCTGAAAGGTCCCTGGAAGGGTCTGCCCACACCTAATACCCACCCACCCTCTCTGTTTGCATTGTTCACTATGAGGATACATGCGTGTATAACTCCACTGGTCAGTTTGAACACCCAAAATCAAAATGGTTACTATAAGGGCAAATTATTTTCACTTATAAAAAGTGGTCAGTAGTTTTGTCTCTCCTCAGGCACTTATTTTAAATTCTTTAATTCCTAATTTTGTTTTATTGTTGTTTGATATTCTATTCCAAATCCACATTATTTTGCTAAGCTATAATGTTTTGCCTATGCACAAATTATGTTGTGCGAAATGGTTTCTAGTAATCCATCCTGACACTAATGATAATTTTGTACATTTTCAACTAGTGGATAAGTTTTCAACATCATTATTAATCTTTTACAAAGTTCTTAATATCTTCAGCAATTTTGACATTTCACAAATCCATCGACAAAGTTATATATTATAATTTGTGTCCTTACTGCTTATGTTTGTCCCTTTGAGACAGGACCCTGCTATGTAGCCCAGGCTGACCTTGAACTCACAATCTTCCTACCTCAGACTCCCAAGTTTGTGGTGATATTGTGTCCCACAATATATTGTGCACCCTAATAAACTTACCTGGGGTCAAAAAACAGAACAGTCACCACTAGACAGACATACAGACCAGGCATGGTGGCACACACCTTTAATCCAGGGCTTGAGATGTCATGTCTTTGCTTGGAAAAGACACACGCCTTTAATCCCAAGGAAGTGATGGCAGGAAGCAGAAAGGTATTATATAAGGCGTGAGAACCAGGAACTAGAGACTTTTAGGCTTTTTAAGCTTTGAGGCTTTTAGGAGCAGTTCAGCTGAGATCCTTTCAGATGAGGACTAAAAGGCTTCCAGTTTGAGGAAGAAACCTCAACGTAATGCATTCGTGGTAGAATTGGATACTTTACATTTTAAACTCGGATAATTTAATAATAAACCTAGTTTATTAGCAATTTTAGAATATTCATTGCATTTTAAAATATTTTTTATTTTCTCATTTGTAAATTATTGAATGATGTATTTTGTCCATGATTTAAATAGTTTGGGGCAATCCAAGAGTAATGTGAGGGAGCAGCTAGCCACATTTTGTGTCTTGTTTCAAACTGGGCAGCCACTCAGGGAGTCTTAAGTTTGGAGTGTGAAAGTGGTAGAATTCTTGAGTGCTTTGCACGTTTATTGCTAGAGAAAATTTAATTAAAAACTAATAGCAATGACAAACTAATTTATTCTCTACTCTTTATGGAGGGTAAAAACAAAACCCAGGAGGCATTTACGGAGACATTCAAAGGCCTTGGACAGTCTTCAAAATAAGTTCATTTTGTTTTAATTAGGTTAGGAGGTGACTAGCCACACTCCACACCCTCTGTAAACAAGAGGGACAGCAACCACAACCACAAAAGGCAGAGAATCGTGGACTTAGAGCTGCCTATCAGTGGATGGGGTACCAAGAGCAAATCCATACTTACTCAAGTAGAATTAACAGCGCTGTCCTGTGACTAGTGGGAACATCTGACTGTAATACTGGAGTATGACTGAGAAGAGGAAATAGGAAGTGACTTTGCCAATTCACAGATAACTCCAACGTTTTTGAAGTCATGCAATACTGAATCAAATTGGAGAAAAAAAAAGACGGGAGAAACCCCAAGAGTTTTCTTTTAGAGAGGGGAAGAGGTAAGCGAACATAAATGTAAGTATGAGGTAATATGTTTATAAGAAGTCTGACACTCTAGGATGATGAAGTCCTGGACCCTGCGAGCTTCATATACCACCCATTGGGTCTCTGGGCTCTGAATTCTAACTGGCCAGAAGAAATCAATCAGAGCCTTGGCTCAAGTTTTCCTGGTTGGAAGCACTATCCTACCTGGTACAAAGCCACAATGTGTCTATAGTAAGAAAGACATAGAGATCTTGAAAGATATTTTAAATGCAAACATTCACTGTGTACTTAGGCAGACAGCACCCTGAAAGAGTGAGTCTCTAGTACAATTGGTCCATCTTAAGGATATGAAAACAGCCTCAGAGACGATTAGGAACTCATCTAAGGTTATCCAGCAGGTGAAGAATTATCTACTTAACAGCCTGTGCCTTTCTGCCCATGTGAGGAGAGAAGGAAACACACCCGTGAAAAATCTCAAAGAGTCTGAGAGGGAAGAGCCAATCTGGAAAGAGACAGAAGAGAAGAAAACACACCCGTGAAAAATCTCAAAGAGTCTGTGAGAGGGAAGAGCCAATCTGGAAAGAGACAGCCTCACAATGGCTCCAAAAGAAGTCTACAGAAGGTAGTGATGGACAAGGAAACACAACGCACTGAGGGAGAAGAAAACTCACCTATGAGAATCATTAGTGCATGTGACCAACAACTGAAAAGGTTGAAAATGCAAATGTCTGTGTCAACTCATAGGTGACATCTTCAAGACAAAAGACAAGGAAGAAACAGGATACTTAAGAGAATACCTGTCTGTAAGAGTTGGCACCAAAGAAAAGTGACATCGGCCCGTGCGAGAACTTTTGATGTTGCTGTATAAAGAAGACTGTAAGTTTCTGAAGAGCAATTCCCACTGTGGACTTTGAAATAAAAAAAAAATTAGGGATGCTAACCCAGTGTGTTGTTGTTGCTTGTTTTGTTTTGTTTTAATAGTTGGCCTGCTTTATTTAGGGAGATTATTCTTATTTTCCTGAACCCAATGTGGCTTTGTCCACATGCCAAGCTGCCTCCCCACTTGGCTATCTTGACTTGCCAAATCAGAAACCTAACATTTTGAGAAGACTCTCCCGTTGAAGGAACTTCTATTTTTTATGACAGTGGTGATTGGAACTGTTCATTTCTTCCTTTAGATCCATACCCCCGACTCCCAGCACAGTGCCTGGCACATGGTCCATCATCACTAGGTCCGTGGCCAATGCAGAAAACACCCCAGGCTGCAGAGGAAGCCAACTGGCTCCTTTTTATGGGGATAGGAAACATCTGGCCATTGATCTTTGTGAAGCATTGGATGTGTGAGAGATAGTTGTTATTAGTCCATTTCTTCCACCTTGTGTTTGTTTCTGTGACTTTTTCTTCCCATTAAGAACTCAATACTAGTACTTCTTCCCAACTTCTAATTGATTAAGAACACTAGCTCACTTTCACACTCTCTTTTCCCTGTTCTGTTTCTTAGTCTTCAGGTCACCACCATGGGGGGGGGGGAGGGGGGATAGAGTCTGTCAATGTTACAGTGATGATATTTTCCATCTACTTTAATCTGGAGCAATCTGTAAAGCCATAAAGCCACAGCAAGAGACTCAAAGATCTGTGTCACCTATTACTCTGTCACTACGGGTGGTCATGTCTCATAGGAATGACATCTATTTATAAAGGTATTCTTGATTGTTTAAAATAAAAGTAACAATATTATGAAGCAGGCTGTTATGCTGACCTGATAAGTACATTAAATTGCTTAAAGCTAAGTAAATTTTTATTTAAAATTTTACTAATTTTATTTTACATGTATGGCTGTTTTGCCTGCAAATATATCTATATACTACATGCATGCCTGGTGTTCATGGCGACCAGAAGATGGTGTCAGATCCTCTGGAACTAGAGTTACAAATGGTTGTGAGCTGTCATGTAGGTACTGGGAAGTAAACCTGGGTCCTCTGGAAGAGCAGCGAGTACTCATAACCACAGAGCCATCTCTCCAGTACACTTGATTACATTGTAAAGGAATTTTAACTAAGAAGCAAGCAATTTAAATGTCCTCAAAATTCTTATATAAAGAAACATTTTTCCTATTTTGCTTTCATCTCATTTCAGTAGTGAACCTGACTTGAGAAAAATACTAGAACTTAATCTTTGAGCTCTCTCCACCTGAACTATCAGCTTTCTGGTTATGTGAAGAGTCTTGGTAATCTTTAAAGGATAAACCTATCACATTGCTATATTATTGATCAGTGTGGTTTCAGTGGAGTAAATACCCTTTCTTCCAGGTGGAAGAAAATGCACCAAAATGAAACAATCTTTGCCTCTAAACAGCTGAGCTCTGAGAAACTCTCCCGTATGTCTGTATTTTTAATTAGTTAATAAGAAGTAAAATGTTTATTATTTTAGTTTGTTTTACTGAAATAGAGTCTTTTAATGAAGTTTGAAATAAAAATATGGAATGTAAATCTACCTTTAATGAAGACATCCTCTTTTGTTTTTCACAGAAAAGTTTGTTTATTTATGAGTCCCAAATGCTAGCAATAAGAACCAAGGGGGTATATGTTAATGGTAGTTGGGAACACAGTGTAGAAAAGAAAACTATAGAAACCAAGGCCATGTGATGCAATTATAGAAGACCAAAGACTAAAAAAGTCCACACCCACTTCCAGCTTCTTATGTGCAGAAGGGAAGGATGCCTGGATTTGCCTATAGGGGTAGGACCACTGTATGCAGACCTGAGGACCGCTGGGGAAATGTGTTGTTCTCTTGGTTTCTTCAAAAGCAGCGTTGAAGCTATTTCTTTTAGAAATCTGACTCTGGGTGTTTATTAGAAGTCAGGATCTGAAATGAGCAGATCCATCATCCTTGTCTCTCCTTTGTCATAGAATTAAACCAGAGGGGAAGGGGGTGGCCATAGTGACCAGCTGTTCTCTTTCTGAGTGAACTGGCCAAGTGCAACAGATCAGACAAGAGATGCAGTTCACTGCAAGGCAGTTGCTTTAACCTTCATTATCCATCTCTGTTGTTCAATATCATGGCCCAGCTGGACACTTCATTCACGGTCTATCCAAAGGCTTACATTTGGGGAGTACAGCTGTGATGAGGTATGGATCCTGTCCAGCCAAGACTCAGATGCAAGTGATGTCACCTAAGGTGTCCTGTTCAGTCATCTTCAATCTCTATTTCGTGCTTGTAAGATGTATTTAGAACAATCTTAAAAGATAACACTATGGATCAGAAAAAATGCTTAACCTCTCAGCGTAATTTTTATATTATACATACTTTTTTAATTTTTGGCTGCATTTACGTGTGTGTGTGTGTGTGTGTGTGTGTGTGTGTGTGTGTGTGTAGAAGGGGTGTTGTGTGACAGTGCATACATGCATACATTTGAAGGTCAGGGGACAGTGTGAGACAGTCAATTTTCTCCTCCTACCATGTGGGTCCCAGGGATCAGACTCAGGTCATCCGGGAGGATGGACAGTAAGTGCTTTTACTAAGTGAGCCTTCTTGCCAGCCCCTCAGCATAGTTCCTAACACATGCTGTGTTCTCATAAATAGTAGTTCATGTTAGGAGTACCTCCCCAAATAGGAAACAGAGGTTAAAGAAAAGAACTGGTTTTTTTCCTTCTTATAGTCACAGTTTTGTTTTGTTTTTTAAATTTCTCAAAAATGAGACTTTGGAAGTAAAATTCCAGATAATGAAACAAAATACAGCAAGATATTTTCAAGTATACAATACATTAGTTAAAAATAAATCAATATGTGAATTTTTGAGAAAGGGCCAGAGATATGTCACACTAAATCCAAAAACCTGAGTTCAGTTTCCAATACCCACGTGATGGAAGGAGAAAGCTGAGTCCCACAAACTGTCCTCTGACCTCCACACCCATGCCATGTTTTAAGAAATATTTTTTAAACAAAAATATTCATTGCCTATGCCAGTCTTAAGAACTTTACCCCATTCTGTCCTTTTAAGCCATTCAGTCGTATTTGTGAGGAATATCGGTTAATATCAGTTTTAATATTCTGTTTTAAACTAACTTAACAACAATAAAATAAAATAAAGGGGAAATGGGAAAGTATAAAACTCGTGCTGAGAGAGACACAAGGAGAGGTATCAGATCTTCAGGGCGCCAGCCAGAGGCCTTCATGCCTATTGTATGTTGAGTATCCCACATTCCCTTATGTCTGAGGCATGAAGCCGAAAGGAAGCAAGGCTATTCTGTCCAAAGCTTGTGGCTCTGTTTAGTCTCTGAGTGCCTGCCATGTGCAGATTAACCAATAGCAGAACAGTGGACCTGCAATCACTCCCTCCAGGGAAGCATCAAAATCTATTTGATTTCCCAGGCCCAGCACTTGGGAGCCAGAGGCAGGTGGATCTCTATGAGTTGGAGGCCAGCCTGGTCTACAGAGCAAATTCCAGAACAGCCAGGGCTACAGAGAAACTCTGTCTTGAAAAAACAAACAAAAAAACAAACCATTGATTCTCCACTCAGGTTTCCACTAGCTATTCATTCAATGTACATTTGTCCTGTAGACTTCCATGGATCCAAAGATGTCCTAATGGGTTCCAAGGCAGAAGTCTCTACTGCTCTTGGAACTCCAACATTTCTCTATATGAATTCTTATTTGAACCTTAGCTGTTGTCCTAACCTTTAACTCACTCTAGACATAAAGAGGAAGGACAAAGCAGGAAACTAATCCCAGCCTATTGTCCTCCGCTACTGTCTCCTTTGGGTAACTGGAATATATGGAAGTGATCTTTCCTCGTCCCATGGTGGTGTTATAAGATGAGCAGGTTCATAAGGAAGTTCTCCTTCAGGGAACTCCATGGGGAGAGTTAGGGCATTACAGCATTGGCATACACAACGGGACCCTTTAAAGAGAAATGGGAGAGTCAGAACCCTCAGGCTCATGATACGAAGGGAGTTTCTATTGTACGTTTGGGATGCAGGGAGAGTTCCTATCACAAGGCTGGAAGACACTAAATCAATGTTAAGCTATAACTCAGGGTTGTTTGGGGGCTGGGCATCAGTGGGGCTGAGCTTGCAGCTGCAAATGGAGAAAGAACACAGGCCACACCACATTTTGCCTGTCAACTTTATGGAGAGAGAAAGAAAGAGTGCAAGGATGGGCAGCCTGATTTCTGGGAGAGAGAGGAGGAAACCAGGGTCTGTGTTCTAACAAGCAAAATCTCCACAAACACAAGCCCCTCTTTAGTAAGATGTCCCATGTTCACTGTGACTCAGGAGCCACCTCCTTCGCCAACGAGAAGGTCAAATCCCATGTAATTCTAGACCCTATCATTTTGAGATCGGTGGCCCTGCCTTCCTTCCCCCAGTGAGAACGTGGTGGGGGCTGCAAGCCAGCCCAGGGCAAGGAGACTCACCCCTCCTGCCTCTTCCCTCTTGTCCACCCATTTCCTGCCCGCAAGGAAGTGCGATGGGGAGGAAGGTGAGGGGACAGAACAGTGTTTGAGTGGGTGGCTTTGCTTTCTCTGAGCTCACAATGGCTCCCGCGAGCTCTGGATCTTACTGAGTGCTTTTGTAGGCTCCTTCGAGTCTCAGTCCTCAAGTCGCCCTTAGCCTGGCAGAGGCACTGAGAGTCCTTTATCACTGGCAGGTCAGTTGTTCTTCGCCAGCATCCCCGTTCTAACTCACTCTCTTCTCCCCCACCCCTCCAGGGTGTTCTGTTGCATCTACCCTAACATTCTACATTTCCTACGTTTACACGTCATCTTCCCTGGGCCCACATAACGGAAGTAAAAGTTTATTCCTGGATGTTAGTACTCAGACTTCCTTTTGGAATTTTCTGAAAGAGAGAGAATTCAGTCATCATTATACTTCAGCTTTCTCAGGCACAGATCAGTCTTACCAGCCTTGCAAGGCCAAGTCCGGATCTCTGTACTTGGTCCTTCCCTCATCTCTACGGTTGTAACTGGGAGGCAGCACCTATTCCTCACTCCTTGCATGGGAGATCTCACTGGTGATAGAATGGTAAGGGATTCTTTTCATCAGTTTTCCTTCCCCTTTTTTGTTTACTACCTCTGTCTCATCCTGATTCTCTAAAGGGCTCAAGAGTCTTGAAACAGGTTTGAATTATTTTTTTAAATACTCTCATCTGCGGCTCTATTTCAGACCTTCATGGCTGCCGGGTACCTACCATATTTGTGCTTCAGTTGACAAGGAGGCCAGCGGAGCCCCCCACTCTAGCTCCCTGTTACGTCAGTGAAAATGGAATTTCTTTGGAATGGTGTTCATTGTCATGGTGCCAGGATCTCATCATAATCAACACTGCAGAGGAAATACCAAAGGAAGCAATAATGATCTGCCATTTGTTGTAAAGCCCTAGCTAAGGTGTGTCTTTGTTCTATGTTTACATAAAGGCAAGGTTCACTTTATAATGTAACTTTCCACATGGCAATTGAAATAGCAGGCTTGGAGGTTATTACAGGACTAGGTCAGAGCATATGAACTACCCATATGGTTTTATGTGCTCTAAAATACCTTCTTATAGATTTGATGTGGTGCTAGAAATTTCCCCTTTGACTCACAGGGAATTGCAAAGTCTTTATCAAGAAATATTTTCCTGAGAAGAAAATAGTAATGTGCAGAAAGAACCCTGGGACATTTGGGCTTACCAAGCCTTTCACACTATATTGGCTATTACTTTGTCTGCTGGGGCTCTTAGCGTATGTAGTCTCTGAAATGAAAAGCACGTGTAATAGTTGGGAATCAGCAAGAGTGTAGAGGGTAAATTTCAGTGCAGTTTCAATGAAGGGGAAGCAAGCTGTCACTGAAAGTTTAGAGCATGTGATATGGGCCTCACCCTTCTGATAAATAAGGCCAGAACTATTTGTTCTGAAACTGGACAAATGAGAGCTGCACCTTGACACTGGATCTCACCACCAGAAAATAGAATTAAATCAAAATCCAAACACCACTGAACTTCTTTAAGATAACAAGTTCAAACGTTCGTATTTCAAATGGAAGAGCATTATTGCAGTGCTGATCTAAGGATAATTTATGAGAAATATGGAGCCTCAGAAAGAACGTAAAGTGTAAACCAGAGCATCTCACCCAGCTCTCACTGAAATATGTTTGAGTCTGTATAATATCTAAGTAGCATCATGTATGCATCTCGCCATTTATTTCCTACGATTACTTAAAAGGACCCTGTTTGGTAAAATGAAGGGGTGTGATAACCCAGGGGTAATTTCACAGTGAACGTGAATTGCAGCAGGTTATGGGTTACCCCTTTCTGAAGAGGAATGATGAGGTTTGTACCTTGTGAAACCGAATAGTTCAGATATACAGAATAAAGCACGTGACCTCTAAGAGAACCTGCTCACATTCTTTGAGGGCACTGGCTCTCCACAATGACAGCCCTCACCTTACTCAATCCTTTAAGAATGGAACCGCTCACCCAGTAACCCTGCCAGCTAAGAAGGAAACAGACGCTCCAAAGTGCTAGAACTGAACACCGTGTTGACATTGCAATCTGAAACTACCCCTCAGCCTCTGGTATCAGGTTCACACATAATCTGAACCAGACAGATTTCTTTGGAAACTTTGCTTAAAAGTAGCCTAAATTGGAGCTCGAGCACTGCAAATAGCGGGAAAGCGATTATTCTTAGCAGTCCAAATGAATTAAAAAGGATTAAAGTGAAGCGACTCGAACCAACCACCTTCACCTATATCTGGAATCACATTATTGGGGAACCAGATAAGAAATTCATTAACCAATTTAGATGCATATTTATCTGTTCTGTTCTTGCAAGCACAGGGTACTGTAGTAAGAATATGCGTTTTATGGGAGGTAGACCCAATTGCACTGTCATAGAGTTTTAAGCTGTAAATACGTTTTTACAAAAATTTGGTTTGTGTTTTTGTTTGTTTTGTATATGTCACTTGGATAACCTTTATGGAGACAGGTGTGGATTTATTCAGTTTAAAAATCCATATACACACAGATATGCTGGTATAACTGGGATGGTTTTTTATGAGTCATTGGCTCTGGAAAACAGAATGGTCTAGAATGGCAGAGGATGATGCACTGTCAGTGGAAAGTGATAAAGCACATTTATCTTGAAGAGAAAAATGCCTTGAGTGCCTGTCACTATACACTGAAGCTGGGAAGATGACAGGCATGTGCAGCCCCATCAGGGGCCAGATCCTACAGAGACCTTTGCATTCAAGACCTCTCTGGATGGACTGAAGACCATGAAGACCTGTGGAGGCCCAGCAACAGATACTAAAAGGGGCATCATTAAACCATCTCTACAATTACAGACAAATCTCAACTGAGAAACCCACAGAAAACCATAAATAAAACTATTTGTCAGTTTTCTTCCTTGAGTTTTCCTTCTGTTAATTATTTTAACATGTCTATCAAATTAATGTTCAAGGGTACGGTCACCTCAAGGACAAACTACATTTTGTCAGCAGATAAAGGCACTTGCTCAGGAATTATATGAAAGAAAAGACTGGACTCCTGTAAGTCGTCCTCTGACGTCTACACGACCACGCTCCTAACATACAGCTATACCCCTATCACAAACAGAAAACAAATAATATCATAAAAAAATGGATCATTATCTGAGGCAATGTGAGCTGCCAACCAAGGCCTCGAGGGAATTGGGCAACCCTCCTTTGTATAACCTCTTTTCCAAGGTGTGGAGTTTTCAATTTGTTTTCTTCTGAAGCCCTGGAGTTGCACAAGTAACTCTAAAGGTGCAGTGCAAGGACTTGCCTGGGCCTCACTAGGTGGGGGGGGATGGAAGCTCTATTCTGGGTCTAGCTGTCCCTTTACAATAACATCATCATTCCCGTTCCCACTATTCAAAAGTGACTGTGGGAAATTCACTCAGCGGTTCCTCAGTTAGCACTTCCAGGTTTCATGTTCAAATGTTAATAACACCTGCTGTAGACAAGGCCTTGTCTGTTCCTGCATAGCAAGTGTGCCAGTGACATGACCTCTTCTCTCTCAATCTAGGATGAGGTCTTGTAGCTGGAGTTTTCTCCCGTCCCACCCAGGCCCACAGCCACTCAGACCCAAGTAAACACACAGAAACTTACATTACTTATAAACTGTTTGGCTGTGGCAGGCTCCTTGCTATCAGTTCTTATATCTTAAATTAACCCATTTCTATTAATCTCTAAGTTACCATGTGGCTTGTGGCTTACCAGTACTTTTACATCTCACTTCCTCTGTCTCTGGCTGGCGACTCCTGACTCGGCCTTCCTGTTCCCAGACTTCTCTCTGCTTATCCCACCTATACTATACTTCCTGCCTGGCTACTGGCCAATCAGCATTTTATTTATCAATGAATCAGAGCAACACATTCACAGCATACAGAAAGACATCCTCAGCAAGGTCTACTCTTCTTTTATAATTTTTCCTATGAAAATATAATCACTTATTTTTCATTCATTTGTCTTTCTACTTGGCATGAAACTGGGCAGCTCCTGAAGCCTAAAATTGTCTTAGAAAATTATTTAGATAAAATTATAATTTTTAAAAAACAAAAATTGTATACTCTCTTTAGAAGCTTTTTTTTTTTTTAAAGAAGAAATGGTTTAAAATTGTAGATGGAGGCTGGGGATATGGCCAAGTGGTGTTGTGGTTGCTTAACATGGCAAGGCCTGGGCTTCAATCTCCAGCACCACAGAAATGATTGTTTTTTTAATTTGATGAAATAAAACTGTAAATGGACTCAATAAGATTGTCTATATGAGGCCCAGGAGTGGACATAAAAATTCTGTTAAACATCTTGACCCTGGGCCTGGAGAGATGGCTCACTGGTTAAGAGCATCAAGTGTTCTTTCAGAAGAACAAGGACCTCAATTCCCAGCACCCACATGGTGACTCACAACCATCTGCAACTCCAGTTCCAGAAGATCTAATACTCTATGGTGGCCTACTTTGTCACCAGACATACTCATGGTGCACAGACATGCAGGTAAAACACCCAAGTACATTTCAATAAATTGATTAATTTAAAATTTCTTGACTGAGACTAATGACAAAAATTCATCAAGGGATTAAAAGCTTTGGGAATGAACCTTAGAACGCAAATAAATATAAACAACAGCAGACCAGATAGAGATATGTAATACATATAAACAACATTAATTTCTCCAGGATCCAAGGCTATTTAGGTACTTATTAATCTTTAGCTCATATCTTCATGGTTTTAGAGAATCTTCGTTTCAGCTTAAGTTCCAGGTCTTCAGTTTGATCAAGAGCTCATCCAATCTCACTATCTTATTCCCTTAAAAAGGCCATCTGTTCTCCTGAACTCAGTTTTTTATTGCTCTTGAGGACACCAATCTTTATGTTTTGGTTTTTCGTTTTTGTTTTTTCTGATGAATGCCACAATCATCAGCAACAATTCAAACTCATGGACATTTCACAAATATCCCCCAGGTGTTTACTGTAAGCCAATCAGACATGGTAGTAGAGCCTGAGAGTGATGCAGGGACCATAAATGATTCCACTCAGGTATGGGGACTGGCATTGTGAGCCACCCCTAGCTGAGACCTGATCGATGCGTCAGGAGAATGAGCCCAGCAAAGAACACAAGTGGGAGAACATGGAACCTTCCTTCAGTAAGACTTGTCCAGAGCCGGGTGGTGGTGGTGCACACCTTTAATCCCAGCACTTGGAAGGCAGAGGCAGGTGGATCTCTATGAGTTCGAGGCCAGCCTGGTCTACAGAGTAAGTTCCAGGACATCCAGGGCGACATAGAGAAACCCTGTCTCATAAAACAAAACAAATAAGACTTGTCAAGAGTGACTGAAGCATGAGCAAGTTGAGGATAGAAATGGAGACCGTGATCACAGGGCCAGTTCTCCAATGATCTGGAGGATAAGCACCTGGGGCTTCAGGCAGGAAAGCCCATCTTCATTGCAGCTTACTATTTATTTGTTAATTTGTTAAATACAGAGTCTCACGTACTCTAGGCTGGCCTCAGAGTTGCATTGTAGGAGGGTGATATTAAACTTAGTGATCTTTTGTCTCCACTTCCCAAGTGCTGCAGTTACAGGAGTGCGCCTCCAGAGCCAGTTCGGAGACAGTGGAGGGGGACCCCTGGTTTGTGCATGTTGGGCAAGCACCCTTCCAGCTGAGCCCCAGCTCTAGTTCTGGGAAGCCCGTGTCCTTACACACACTCTGAAAAGACCCTTCCTCGAAGCAAGATTCTGATGTTCCCTACGTTTCTAATTTGTGATTGGGCAATGGATTTTAGCATGTCACTTCCCTAAAATATCCAGAAATAAAAAGAAAGGTTCACAGAAGAATGTCTGTTTTCAATCAAAAGGAAAAGCTATCATAATCAAAACGCTTTCTTTTTTGTATTTTTAAAAATGCACCATGAAATTTTATAGCCTTGAGAAAATTTTGTCCTCTGAATCTAGCCAACTAATACTCCTGTCTCTTGTAGGATGAAAGTATTTTGTGCTGCATAAATGTTTTATTTTTCCTTCCTCAAAACTTCCATAAGAACTTTCAACCAGGCCTGAGACCAAACTCCACACAGAAAGTGAGTGTCTGAACTGTTAGAGTGTGAATCGGGTCAGAGAAAGTGTAAGAGAAAGATGTAGTTTCATACCATTTATCTAATCTTTTTGGCCATCATCCAATAGAAAATTTTTTCTGGGATGGCTCCAGTCTAGTCCCTAAAAGGGAATATATTTTTAAAGGTATCAAATTCAGCTTACTCTCTTCTACATTTGAACGTTGTTATAAAGAATAAAAGCTTTTCCGATTTTTTCGTAGGTAGTTATCTATGACTATCAATCTTAAGTATTTAGGTTGGGGAAACAGAGTCCATGAGGATAGAAGCAAGATTCTATTCAATAAGCATATTGCTTATTGGTATGTTTCTCCCTAGAGTGATATGGACATTGTCAGTCCCATTCTTTTCTCATAGAGCTAAGCGAAAGAAATTGAGTACAGGTGTGAACATTAGGGTCATGACTGGTTCTATTTTGTCACAAATTTATTCATGTGGAAAGAGCGATCTTTAACTAGGAACTGTCTCTATCTCATTGACCGGTGACATTTATATTGCTGTTTGATGTGGGAGGTCCTGGCCCACTGTGAGCACTGCCACCCCTGGTCTGGTGGTCCTGGGTTGTGTAAGAAAATGTAGTGAGCATGGGCCAGAGAACACACGGGTAAGCTTCATCCCTCTGTGGTTTCTGCTTGTTTCCACATGAGCTTCTACCCTCATTTCCATCAATGGATTTCCACCCGGAAAGTGGAAGCTAAATAAACCTTTCCTTCCTTAAACTTCTTTTGTTCACAGTGTCGTCCCAGCAGCAGAAAATAAACCAGAATGATTTATGGGTGTGGTTTTTGTGGGCACAAAATGAGGGGTCCAGGTAACTTAGGTTGTCCACACTCCAGAGAGATGAACAAATACCATGGGGCTAAGACTATACAGCCAGCTGAGCCTTCAAGACTCATAAAAACATCTTTTTCTTAATTGAGGAAGCAACAGAGAGGGAGGGTGGTCTCATTCTGCAGCACTCTGTGATGGTGTGGAAACCCTCACTTGGCCAGTGATCGATCTCTGGCTCTGTATGAGAATGAGCCAAGTCTCATGATGAAATTGAAGAAATGGAGTGATTTTCAGACAGCAGAAACTGAACCTGTTGGGTTATCCATTCAGATTCTCTTCGATTATCTAAGAACATTTAAAAAAAAGGGGGAGGATCATGCTCAGGCGAAGGAATTCCTCAGTATCCAGCAAAGTCTTTAAAGAATCAAAAGCTCCTGGCTGTGTGAGAAGTTCTACGACTCTATTGCCATGAATGTGTTGTTTTATTTGTTTTGATTTCTATTGTAATCCAATAACCAAACATAGAGCAAAGCTTTAACTGCCTAGTGATGAAGAGAAAATGTGAGATGTGGAGATAGTTTGAGCCATAGTTAATAATTCTTGCAATGTAATGGATGACCACTAAGAACACTACTTGTTAAGCAGTTCCTGACATTTTACTTATAGTGTTGGGCACACTTTGAACACTATGGAGAATTAAGTATTTCTTTTAATTCTTAAATTACATTTTACTTATTAATCATGTCTGTGGTTGCATGCATGTCATGGCACACATGTGGAGGTCAAAGGACATCTTGCAGGAGTCAGTTCTCTCCTTCCATCATGCAGCCCCCAGGGATCAGATTCAGATGGTCAAGGCCTGGCAGGAATCATTTTACCCACTGAACCATCTTGTAGCCCCTAAAATTTAATTATTAAAGGTATATTGGATGTGCTTCTTTTCATGTCCAGCATGCGATATTAAACTCAGCATCCAAGCAACTTTCCATTCACACAATCTGTATGAACACATCTACATTGAGTACACATTGGAAAAATAGGAGTGTTTCTCTAAATACAAAAGGGAAAACATTGCCTTTGAATTTTTTTTTTATAAAACGCTGACTAAATTGGCATGTGCTTTACATTAGCCCTGTAGTGTTCTAGCTTGCATACACATGTGGACATTATGTGGGTTCACACCGAGCTTAGCTGTGGGCTGTGTGTATGTATATCTATCAGACCCAATTTCAAATTTGAGTTAACAACTGTCTTAAAGCAAACCTTCATTTTCATATTCTCTCTCTCTCTCTCTCTCTCTCTCTCTCTCTCTCTCTCTCTCTCTTTCACACACACACACACACACACACACACACACACACGATATAGATTATAGATCCCCATTGGATATTTTAAACATTTTAATTGAGTCACAGAATGGGAGTAATGATATAGGAGAAATCATCTCCTATTTTTCTTTGTGCATCAACGGTTTAAATTCAGAGGGTAGTGGGGAAGTATCAACAGCCATCTCTCTGGCTGTCAGAAAGAAAGATCTCTTGGGTACCTGCTTTGGTGATTGTCTTATCAGCCCTCACAGCAACACAAACAATAGTGGTTCTTATCTGCACAAGCCAGGTTCAGGCTTATTAGTGCAGGGAATTGGCAGCCACCTCTCTCCACATAGCAACTGGGCAAATATTGTTCTAGTGCCCCGAGTGACCAATGAGAATCAAGACAGTGCTTTCGAATCTTCTCAATACAGGTAGTGTTAGTGTGAACGGCCTCTCTACCACTCTCGGTCCTTCCTCATTGAATCTTTCCAAAGTCGAGAATGTGAGCTCATCTACAGACTGTAAATCCTTGGGGACGTTTATGAAGGGAAAAAATTACAAAGTTTGCTTCGAGAACAACTTAGGTAGGCATTTCTGTTTAATTACTGGCTACATATTCATGTTGCGGGGCTTGAAGAGCACTACAGTGCTCTTATTATGTTAGTCATGGGCATCTCTAAATGTCAATATGTCAATCAGCAATCATGATGCTTTTTACTATTCTATAAAGATCAGGAATGACTGAAATTAAGCAGGAAGCAGATTCCTAATCACTTAATGAGTGAACCAGGATCTTTGTTCCAAAATGCTGGCAGAAAATGTTCTGGAATGGGTTACTGTGGTGTATAATAAATCCGAATCAGACCTGACTCCACTAGTCTGTGACTGGAAACTTTGCTGTGTTGACCTCAGCCTTCATTAACTCCTCAGCTGCCTCAATGTTCTAATGTGGAAGGGAAAATCCTAAGGACTGTGACTTGGGGGCGATGATGGAGAAGGACTCTAGGAAGGACGCTAAAATCAAGTAGCAGGGGCTGGTGTTCTTTTACAGTTATAGAGGTAGGGTCGTGGGTTGAAATCCAGAGTGCGGCAGTCATTGTATTTCCTCTTTCCTTCTATTTGAGCTTTCCCCCCTTGTTTATGACGGTGGCTAGTATGTAAGCATGATGTCCTGTATAGCCGGATATTATTATTCAACAGGAAGTTAGGCTTCAAATTACCTCTGCGGATGCAATAACTTTGGTTATTAACTAATTGCAAAACAGCTCGCTCTAGAGCAACAGTTGTATGGCCCTATGCTGCAGACTTTAATAATAGGAGAAAAGGAAGAAAGAAAGAAAGAAAGAAAGAAAGAAAGAAAGAAAGAAAGAGAGAGAGAGAGTGGGGGGAGGGAGGGAGGGAGGGAGAGAGAGAGAGAGAGAGAGAGAGAGAGAGAGAGAGAAAGAAAGAAAGAAAGAAAGAAAGAAAGAAAGAAAGAAAGAAAGAAAGAAAGAAAGAAAGAGAAGAAAACTTAGAAATTGTCTGTCAATGGGCATGTTTCACTTTAAACCAAACTGATACTGTTTTTTGTAGATGCCTAGATGTTTGGATTACGTTTTTAGCTCAACAGAAAATTCCCACAATGCAAACTCTCTCTGGCCACCTAAGAATTCTGTCATGGAAGCAGCATGCTTTCTCTCCCTTGTGGATTTTCAAACTTGGCCGCATGGTATTTTCAAATTGGCAGAATCATACCTTCTAGACAGGGCTTTAAGGCTCTGCTTAATTGAGTACAGCAGGTTAATAAAAGTGCCAGCGTTCCTTAAAAAACAAAACCCCAAATGTTCCGTGGACCTAAAGCAAATGCTAAATATTAGATTAAACTGCCAGTTGCAGTTCGCCGTGTTTATCTTCTGAGATAGGAATAAAATTAAAGTGTGTTGCCATGGCAGCATCTGTAACATTTTATGAGACAAAAGATCCTTTTTTTCCACATGAAGATCCAAGCCAGGAGCATTATCCATTAAAGAAAGCAAATAAGGCCAGAGGGACATAATTTTTTTTACAGTCATATTATGGAAATACGAAAGTTCCAGTGTCCTGAGGTCAGATTGTGAAACACAGCTGCTCACATTCGCTTTTGTCCTGGATTGACACCCGTGGGTCATTCCTGAATATCGATCATCCCTTAGTCTCCAACACCCTAGAAGTGGGGATACTGTCTCCCACCCACATTGTTTCTCAAAGCACATTTTAGGAGTAGGAAGTGGTGGCTACGACCCTACGCTTTGGGATGCTTTCAGTTAAGCTGCCCGCCCAGCTCCATTTTGTAATCTTGATTTGATTCTCTGGAGCTTATTTCTTTGGCTTCTCTACTTTGAAAAATAGTGACAGGGTTCTTCTCATATGAAGAAAGCAGAGCTGGAATGCTTTCAGGCTGTGAGTATCCGCTGTACTCCTTTATAACTTACTCTCTCCTCTCTCCTCCCTGTTCATTACGGCTGCTACCCCGTCCCTCTCCTCAGCCTCTTGCTCAGAACACACGCCACTCTCTTTGCCTCTTTAGTCTACGGGAAACGCTGAACACTTGGTAAAAGACTCTAAGGGGGTTTACTTTATCATTTAAAAAAGAAAACTTTCTCCCTAAATTTAACGGCACTCTGCATGTTATCAATAAAATGTATCCATTTTAATGGCTGACTGGCTACAAATAATCTTGGGCTTTTATTGGTATAACTTATCAATAAATTAACAGCTGATCAGAAAAGATTTTAGGGCAGTGGTGGCGCATACCTTTAATCCCAGCACTCAGGAAGCAGAGGCCTGCGGATCTCTGTGAGTTCGAGGCCAGCCTGGTCTACACGGCGAGTCCCAGGACAGATTCCAAAGCTGCACAGAGAAACCGTGTCTTGAAAAATAAAAAAAAAAAAAATTAAAAAAGAACAGAAAAGATTTTAGTGACAGTCCTTGAGCTTATTTAAACTTGAGTCAAGTCCCAAAGTGTAGATTACTTTTCCTAAGGTTTGAATTTTGAAAACTGCACAGGTCATGCCATTGAGTTCTCTTATTTTTCTTACGATCAAGCAAAAAGATTTTTGTATTCCTTCACAAATTATTAGTATTTTATTAGCTTTTATTGGTTACTTTTTATCGGTGTGGGGGGCATGCATACCACAGTGCCTGTGTGGATGTCAGAATTCTCCGTGAAGAAGCTGTTACTCCCCTTCCACCTTTGTGGAAGTTCCAGGGATTGAACTCATATCATCGTGCTTTGGTGGCAACCACCTCTACCCAATGTGCCATCTTGTGTTAGTATTTTTAGTATTTTTTTTTTTTTAGAGCACTGATTTCCTTGAGTGGAACACGAGATTAGTGGGCAAAGTTCATGCGGTGTGCACATCTGTCTTCATGAAGTGCTTGCTGCCTGGATTACTAGACTATAATTTCTTAAAATTTCCCCTTCAGATTTTAAACCTCTAGGTAAATTAATGTTCTGGATAATTACACTGCCTATCAGTTGCTGAGTTATAGTTCTTTTCCTTGTTTATAAGCATTATCAGTGCCAGCCTAAGTAAGTGTTTGGGACATACTGTCAAGGGAGAGGATGAGTAGATGGATTAATGAGTCGCCAAGTACTTACACTGCTACAGGAAAACACCCCATATAATGCACCTATGTTCCGAAGCTTCATTCTCAATAATCAAAATGTGGATTAAACCCTGTTACCTGTTTGTAGGTGAATGGGTACACAAAAACGAAATGTTACATGTACGTTTTGTGGAATAGCATTCAGTCTTTCACAGGAAGGATATTCTGACATAATTCTGGCTACAATGGTAAGTGAAATAAGCCAGTTACCAAAAGGAAAACTCGTGTGAAATTCCTCTTATATGAAGTACTTGGAGCATTCAGTTCTGAGAAACAGAACAAAGATTGTGGGCTTGGGTTTGGAAATTAGTAGTGATAGCAGTAGTACAGTGGTGTAAACATATGTAGTTATCACTGAATTGCACATTTAAACATGGACAGAATGGAAATTTTTCACTATGTATGTTTACCACAATGAGCAAATGTGTATCAAAAGAGATTATTTATTATTTTTTTAAAAATGTGTCTATAGGTCAACTTGGGAATTTAGGCCTTTGTAGTACATGTATAGAGGCTAAAAGCCTGAAAAAGAAAGGATATGTTGACTCAAACTCAACTCCTTGATTGTGTGTGTGTGTGTGTGTGTGTGTGTGTATGTGTGTTGCACACGGAAACACTTATGTGTGTGAGCATTTTGTATCTATATAGACCAGAGGAGAGTGTTAGGTAACCTGCTGGACCACTCTTATTCCCTGAGATAAAGTCTACTGTCTATTTTTTTAGGAACCTGGAGGTCACCATTTCTCCTTGGCTGACTGTCCAGACAGCCCTAAGATCTTTCTGTCTCAGCCACAAGTACTAAGGTTACAGGCGCACAAGCCCTGCCTGGCTTTTACACAGGTGTTGAGGACAGCGTTTCGGGTCTTTGTTCTTGTACGGATGCCGCTCTTATCCACTGAGCGAACTGCCCAGTCCCTCCATGTCTTTCTTGATGTGGTCCTCAACACAGTGGACAGCCTGGCTCTGCTTGCCAGTGAAGTCTCCAACACTCCTTGACCCAGCTTCTCAGTGTCTCCTTTGTAACCATCAGCTGAGGCTCTCGTCATGGCCCAACCCAGGCACAAGTTGCCATGACAGTCACATGTGGCATTTAGAGTTGGCAAATAGAGGAACTAAGGTTCAGAGAAGATATGACTCTAACGGCATGTTTCCTTGGGTCAGAAAAGGAGAGTATACATGCAAATCTTTCTCCATCCAAAGACTGAGAACTCACAAACTTTTCTACAGTAGCAAAAAATATTAAGGAGACCCTCCACCACTTGATTTACTGCAAGTTCATAAACCTGTCTAGCTGGAGCTGATGTTTCGCAGGCCTTGCACACTTAGTAAATTCGAAATCGAACACTGACAGTGTCATCCACTGCCCAGTGTGTTCCTTATACAGTCTCTGTTTCTGACACCGGCATTATCCTACCCACTTACCTGTGGTCAGAGCCTAGGGGCCTTTCATCCAAAGTCCACTTCAGCAGCAAATCTTAGCCATCAACCCTGAAAACCCGAGCGCCTTCCCCCACCCCCACTGACCAACCTTGACTCGGATCATCTTTTCTCACAGGTCAGCCACCGCCTTCCAAATGCTATTTCTCCTTTTGCTTTCTACATGCTAAAATAGCTTCCAAAATACAAGGCTGCAGAACCAGCTTTCCTTCATACTGTCGTCTTCGAGGAAAAGCCCACACACTCTACCGCACGGCCTCCTCTCCAAACTTGTCTTCCCCTCTTCTCCTCGTCTGGCCTACAGCTATACTCCAGGTCAACAGCCTGGCGGCCTTCTCCTTGCGTTCCATTTTCTAAGATTTCAAGCACAATGACAGCCACTTCCAAACCCTTTCTCTTTCCACCTCATTGCCTCCTTTCCATTAATGTGTAACCCTGGCCACTATCTGCGATCATTTCTTTATCTGCTGGTGTGTTGAGCAGTCCATCTTGCACTTTAATTCCTTAACAAGGCATTTAGTTGCTTTCCCAACTCAATCCCCCTAATGCCTAAAATTAGTACCCAGCAGACAGCAAGGCTGAACAAACAGCTAAGGAAATGGACAGCCACACGCTACTCAAATACCCTTCTGGCTTTTATTGGTAGGACGAAGGGTCATAAGGCCATAACTAGAGTTCTGAGGGATGAGTGCCATGCTTGAAGGATGCAAAGAATTTTAATGGCATACAAGAAGTTGGAAAGAAGCTAACTAAGGCTTGGCAGGTCAGAGAGAGTTCCTTGGGGAGAATCGCCCTCATGGGAGGTTCAGTTTCCTGAGGATTGCTCATTTGAGGTGAAAAGACATACACCCTTCCTCAAGAAGCAGAGCAGTGGTGGTGTGAGGTGGCCTGTTCCAGTGCTGTGTTTGTAAATGCTGGAGACTGCTAGCATCCAGGATGCTACTCTCATCTGACCTTGGAAAATAGCCTCATAGGTCTGCATTTTGCGGGGAAGAGGGGGAAAAAGTGTCTGGGAAGTCTCTCTCTCTTCTGAAAGGTTTATCCATAGCTTGCCAGGATAGCTGCATTTTTGGACGATCTGGGCCACATCTGGCTTTCAGACTCTCATTGATATTGCCATGGTGCTTAATTAAGCATAATACTGGCATAAACAATATAGTCACGGAATGCTGGAGATAATAGGAAGGGCATGCTGTGAAGCATCAGACATGGACTTATAGTTTAAAGGATGATTTTTATCAAAATCCGGAGTTGCAAGTTCTTTCTGTTATTTGTTTCTTTAGTTATTCACAATCACTGGTGTCATTACCGGAGCAGACGATGGGTCTGTGGTTGGTTATAAATCACTGTTTTAAACGTTGCTTATAAGGATGCCTCTTCTACATTTTGCCCCTGTCCAGACTCTTGCTTAAATTTTGACAGTAACTACTCACTGGCCCTTTTTCCGTTGCTTTTCTGTTCCTTGAATTTATCTCCCCACTGTGTGAGCCCATGTTTTTAACAAATGATCATACCGTGCCTGCAGCACATGGGATATAGATCTATTTACAGTGTTTATCCCACCAGTTGGCTTCTAGGGGAAAGATCCATCTTTTTACCTCCAGATTATTTGTATCCAGTAACATCTGACTTTCTGATAAATGTTCAACAACCCGGAGATGAGCCATTCCCCGGGAGAGACAAACAACCCTCACCTTTTTGCCCT